>NW_025334226.1:0-256455 GCF_014858855.1 Bufo gargarizans | reverse complement strand
ACAACGCACGGTCCCGCGCGATAGGGGAACGAGCGGAGGGAAGGAATCAGATAGGGGGAGCCCGTGAGCTCTATGTGAAATCCCCTGACCGTGGCAAGCACCCATGGATCAGCGGTAATGAGGCTCCAAGCGTGGGAAAAAAGCAGGAGTCTGCCCCCTACACAAGGTATCATAGAATCTCCAATCAGGGGAGCACTTACCCAAGGGTCTGCGGTGACTCGGGTTGCCCCGGAAGGAGCGAGAACGCCATTGCTGTCCTCTCGTGTTGAAGAACGGAGACGCGTTGCGTTGTTCCTGGAACTGAGGACGATGTCCACCGGAACCTCTGGTCGCTCCACGGGCCTGGAAATTTGCACGGCCGCACAGGCGGCCCCTACCACTGCCGGCCCGATGAGAGACCCGTCCCTGGAAGACCCTGCGCATAGAGGACTGGGCCTTGTCCAGCGCAGTAAAAGTGCCCACGAACCGGCTCATGTCCTTGATGAAGGACTCGCCGAAGAGGAGGCCCTGGGCATCCTTCCCGGCCTCAGTGAGCGCCAAATTAGCCAATTTGGGGTCAATCTTAAACAAGATCGCCTTGCGTCTCTCAATCGCCATGGCAGTATTGGCGTTTCCGGTCAGGCATATGGCCCTCTGGGCCCAGCCCCTCAATTCCACCGGGTCAATCGGGGTACCCTCAATTCTAGCCGCTTCGGCCAACTCTAAGATCCTAGTCAAGGGACCAAACACATCTAGAATCTTGTCCTGGCAGCTGCGGAGCGCTGAATCCAGGCCCATTTTCGCGTTCCAACCCGTTTTGGACAAGAACTGCGACATCTTGGGGTCCACCAATGGGGTGTCACAGACCTTATTGGGGACCACTGGCCGGGGACACTCGGCCCTAAGCTTATTGCGCGACTCGCGACTAAGCGAGTGACGCACCCAGTGCTCCAAATAGGCCCCCACATGAGGGGAGGGAAGCCATTCCGCCGAACGAGGGTGATGCAACGACTCGGGATCGAACATCGGTTCGCCCGAATCATCCAACACGGCCTCAGAACGGGCAGCGGTGGAAGTCGTCGCCGCTTCCTTGGCAGAGGAGGCCGCCGCAGCGGAGGTAGATGGGCCCTGACCTGGGGGGGTGAGATCCTCCTCTGTGCCGTAATCAAAGTCCGCCATTGCCTCCTCGTCTGAAACTCTATCCGAGTCAGACAGGTCCGGTGATTGCGCTCTAGCGCATTTCCATGTCCGCGCCCTTTCTGCCTGGCGGGAAGAGGCCCTTTTCCGTGAACTAAGCACGGGTTCCGGGGTGGCAAGATGCGCACCAGTCAAAGTCCCCTGTAAAACAGGGGGATCAATAGAGGTAGGCTGTGGTGCGGCAATGGGGTCTTGTGAGGGAGCACTAGCGGGACGTGCGGACAGGGCCTGGGCAATAGTCTACGATAACACTGGCGACACGGAGCCCATGGCCGTCATAATTGCGTCAGACACTGAGCGCTGCAGAGCCAGCGCATGCGCATCAGTTTCAGTGGGGCTAAGTCCCTCAGGGGAGGAGGGGGGGCGACTGGAAGTAGGAGCAGACATATTGAAGCCAATGCCTAATGGGGCAGCGCTGGGACCAAACGCCTAAAGCAGAGGACAGGGCCGAGGTCACCTAAGACGCTGGGAGCAGGGAGCAGGAGCCGCCGACCGTGCCAGGAGCCGGAACGAGTGACCGGAAGTAGGAAGCTGTGGAAAGACCGCCCCCCAGAAGCCCGCAAAAAAACGGCAGTAACTCACAAAGATGGCCGCCGAGATCTCGAGAGATCTCGCAGCCGGCGACTACAGAGGGAATCCAAGATGGCCGCCGAGATCTCGCGAGATCTCGCGGCCACCCCGAACGGAGGAGCGCCGGGAAATGGCGCCGCGAAAAGAAGAGGGAGAACCCTATTATAGGGGCCAGAGGGGAGGGACATTGGTTGCTATGGTTCCCTGTATGTTAATTTTTTCTCTTTGCTGCTATTGGTGGTCAGTAAAGGAGGAGAAAGCAATATGAGCCTCCGTGTCTTGATGTAAAACTCAGGATCAGTACAGGATAAGTAATGTATGTACACAGTGACTGCACCAGCAGAATAGTGAGTGCAGCTCTGGAGTATAATACAGGATGTAACTCAGGATCAGTACAGGATAAGTAATGTATGTGCACAGTGACTGCACCAGCAGAATAGTGAGTGCAGCTCTGGAGTATAATACAGGATGTAACTCAGGATCAGTACAGGATAAGTAATGTATGTACACAGTGACTCCACCAGCAGGATAGTGAGTGCAGCTCTGGAGTATAATACAGGATGTAACTCAGGATCAGTACAGGATAAGTAATGTATGTGCACAGTGACTGCACCAGCAGAATAGTGAGTGCAGCTCTGGAGTATAATACAGGATGTAACTCAGGATCAGTACAGGATAAGTAATGTATGTACACAGTGACTGCACCAGCAGAATAGTGAGTGCAGCTCTGGAGTATAATACAGGATGTAACTCAGGATCAGTACAGGATAAGTAATGTATGTACACAGTCACTGCACCAGCAGAATAGTGAGTGAAGCTCTGGAGTATAATACAGGATGTAACTCAGGATCAGTACAGGATAAGTAATGTATGTACACAGTGACTGCACCAGCAGAATAGTGAGTGCAGCTCTGGAGTATAATACAGGATGTAACTCGGGATCAGTGCAGGATAAGTAATGTATGTACACAGTAACTGCACCAGCAGAATAGTGAGCACAGCTCTGGAGTATAATACAGGATGTAACTCAGGATAAGTAATGTATGTACACAGTGACTGCACCAGCAGAATAGTGAGTGCAGCTCTGGAGTATAATACAGGATGTAACTCAGGATCAGTACAGGATAAGTAATGTATGTACACAGTGACCCCACCAGCAGAATTGTGAGTGCAGCTCTGGAGTGTAATACAGGATGTAACTCAGGATCAGTGCAGGATAAGTAATGTATGTACACAGTGACCCCACCAGCAGAATTGTGAGTGCAGCTCTGGAGTATAATACAGGATGTAACTCAGGATCAGTACAGGATAAGTAATGTATGTACACAGTGACTGCACCAGCGGAATAGTGAGTGCAGCTCTGGAGTATAATACAGGATGTAACTCAGGGTCAGTACAGAATAAGTCATGTAATGTACAGTGACTGCACCAGCAGAATAGTGAGTGCAGCTCTGGAGTATAATACAGGATATAACTCAGGATCAGTACAGGATAAGTAATGTATGTACACAGTGACCGCACCAGCAGAATAGTGAGTGCAGCTCTGGAGTATAATACAGGATGTAACTCAGGATCAGTACAGGATAAGTAATGTATGTGCACAGTGACTGCACCAGCAGAATAGTGAGTGCAGCTCTGGAGTATAATACAGGATGTAACTCAGGATCAGTACAGGATAAGTAATGTATGTACACAGTGACTGCAGCAGCAGAATAGTGAATGCAGCTCTGGAGTATAATACAGGATGTAACTCAGGATCAGTACAGGATAAGTAATGTATGTACACAGTGACTGCACCAGCAGAATAGTGAGTGCACCTCTGGAGTATAATACAGGATGTAACTCAGGATCAGTACAGGATAAGTAATGTATGTACACAGTGACTGCAGCAGCAAAATAGTGAGTGCAGCTCTGGAGTATAATACAGGATGTAACTCAGGATCAGTACAGGATAAGTAATGTATGTACACAGTCACTGCACCAGCAGAATAGGGAGTGCAGCTCTGGAGTATAATGCAGGATGTAACTCAGGATCAGTACAGGATAAGTAATGTATGTACACAGTGACTGCACCAGCAGAATAGTGAGTGTAGCTCTGGAGTATAATACAGGATGTAACTCAGGATCAGTACAGGATAAGTAATGTATGTACACAGTGACTGCACCAGCAGAATAGTGAGTGCAGCTCTGGAGTATAATACAGGATGTAACTCAGGATCAGTACAGGATAAGTAATGTATGTACACAGTGACTGCACCAGCAGAATAGTGAGTGCAGCTGTGGAGTATAATACAGGATGTAACTCAGGATCAGTACAGGATAAGTAATGTATGTGCACAGTGACTGCACCAGCAGAATAGTGAGTGCAGCTCTGGAGTATAATACAGGATGTAACTCAGGATCAGTACAGGATAAGTAATGTATGTGCACAGTGACTGCACCAGCAGAATAGTGAGTGCAGCTGTGGAGTATAATACAGGATGTAACTCAGGATCAGTACAGGATAAGTAATGTATGTACACAGTGACTGCACCAGCAGAATAGTGAGTGCAGCTCTGGAGTATAATACAGGATGTAACTCAGGATCAGTACAGGATAAGTAATGTATGTACACAGTGAACACAAATCACTCAGGGCAACTCCCTCAAACTTAACCTTTAATCTACATATATTTAAAATATATCAGGTCCATAATAATTGTAGTCCAGAAAGCTGTCATTACAATTGACTGTTAGCAACCCCCCAAAAAATGGGAAAGAATATAATGTCACAGGGGCAGAAAAAAATAGAACTGTCACTGGATGGACAAATGTCTTTTTTCGGCCTTATGTACTATGTTACTTCAACATCACTGGATGGAATAAAGGAAGAAGTTGCTGGTTTGTGTGCGATTGCACACAGTAGGGTATTTGTTTGGCGCACAAAAGGACGACCTCAGACAGTGGACTTTGGTGAAATAGCTGTTTTTATTGTTCAGTAGACAACGCGTTTCGGAGTTTATAACTCCTTTATCAAGTCTGGAGCGTCTGGTTAGTGCTGGGAACGCCGCCGTTCTGGGAAGGCGGCGTTCCCAGCACTAACCAGACGCTCCAGACTTGATAAAGGAGTTATAAACTCCGAAACGCGTTGTCTACTATACAATAAAAACAGCTATTTCACCAAAGTCCACTGTCTGAGGTCGTCCTTTTGTGCGCCAAACAAATACCCTACTGTGTGCAATCGCACACAAACCAGCAACTTCTTCCTTCACAGTCCCTAGGAGTCCCTGGCAACTCCACCTAAGGGACCGAACGGGTATTGGCAGCACCGACCTTTCCAAAATAACCAACGCCCCCCTATTTCTCCACGTGTACCTACCTTCACGGACGTTGAGCTCCAACCAGCACAACACCAAAAGGTGAGCACACTTCGACCATTACGCAGAACAACACAACCGCTACCCACCACCCTATGAGCGCCTCTCCCCTTTCTTTTCTCTCTTGCCAAACTGCTGGATGGAATAAAGAACCACTTGGCTGATTTAGGGTGATGTAGCAGTAGGTCCTATCCTCTCACAGATGCAAGATGCATAGCTGGGGGGCTTCAGGGGGTCAAAAAACTGCTCCATATTTTTTTGTTCATCATTATATTTCTATTGAATGTCAAGACATGATACATGGCGTTGTCCCAATTACATGTACAGTGTAAGACATGAGACCTGGAATGCTTTGCATATCCAGTTGTAGGAACCGGCTGTTGTAACCCAAAATCTTCACATCGGAGGTCCCTATCCAGGCTGTTGAGTCCTTACTAGTTTTCATAGTGATGCGGTTCGTAGCGGAGGGACGTGGATGCTGGTGCGCCGCATCAACCATTGATTGTGTGCTCCCATCCTGGATTGCAAGGAGGGGGCGAAAACCTCCGATATGTTAGGGGTGGCCGGTTGTTTCCAATGTCTCGCTATTACCTTGCGCGTGGCCGTGAGACTATGTGACACTAGCCATCGTGGATGGAGGAATGCCATCTAGACTAATACTCAGAATCGCTAGTTCTGAAGACAAAGGAGTGTGGGCGTCCAAAACCTCCTGCAACAGCTTTTCCGTCTTTATGGATCAGGTCAGCTGACACCAGGAAATAATCCAATCTGCATAGCGATATGTGGGCTTGTGAAATGAAAGTATAATCCCTCTCTCCCGCATGCCGATACCGCCAGATGTCATGTAGGGCAGCAGTCCCCAACCGCCGGGCCGCGGCCCAGGAAGATTGTTTGCCGGGCCACTGCAATCAGGGCCGTCTTTAAAGCGGTACTAATGAAGCATTTCCATTATGGAAGAGCTTTGTTAGTACTGGAGTACCAGGAAGCGGTGAAGGATCTGTACTCAGCCGCTTCCTGGTTCTCGGCTTGGCTGTCGGCTGTGCAGGGCTGTGCACAGCGTGATGGCGCACTGTGACCTCACACTGTGCGCCGCACCTGCGATACACAGCCGACAGCAGGATGAAGAGGATCACCATGATGAGGAGCAGTGGCGTCCAGGAGCAGGAAAGGTAAGTGTTTTTTATTTATTTTTATTTGAGCTGATGGCTGACATGGGGGGCGGATGGCTGGCTGAAGGTTGGGAGGTTTATCTGAGGCACTGGGGGTCTGATCTGAGGTCTGATTAACATTGGAGGTCTGATTGCTGGTCTGACCTGAGGTGTAATGGAAAATATTTTTTTCTTATTGTTCTCCTCTAAAACCTAGGTGCATCTTATAGGGCAAAAAATACGGTACAGTGCAGCAGAGACCAGTGCAGCAGAGACCAGTGCAGCAGAGACCAGTGCAGCAGAGACCAGTGCAGCAGAGACCAGTGCAGCAGAGACCATAGTCAGTTTATATAGTCGTTATATAGTGTTATATATTTTAATATGGATATGCACCTTGTGTTTTGTTATGCGTGTGAATCAGTCAGCGCCCCCTAAGCCCCACCCAGCCCATAAGCCCCGCCCCATAACCCCCCACCCGGTCCCTGGGAAAATTGTCTCGCATTTAACTGGTCCTTGGAGAAAAAAAGGTTGGGTGCCACTGATGTAGGGGGTAATGCCTAGGAGTCTGTTTAAGTTCCCCCCCGGCAGAGGGGGACACTCTGTTGCAATCCATCCCAATGTCCATTGGTAGATTAAAGTCCCCCCCAACGAGGATTGAACCACTAGCTCTGGTCATCACTTTATTGAGAAACCGCTTTAAGAATCTGAGCTGGTGTGCATTGGGCGCAATGTCCGAGATACATTTCTGTACTGAGAAAGACGTCATATTCCTAATAGCTATAAACACAACACCTTTTATATATATATATATATATGTGGAAATAAGCGGTGCGAGCAGATAAGCGGTGCGAGCAGATGCGTCTCTTGCACAAAGATAACATCGCAATGGGACTGAATAGCCTTCTGCCACAATTGTGCACGTTTAGGCTCCATTCACACATCCGCAAAATGGGTCCGCATCCGTTCCGCAATTTTGCGGAACGGGTGCGGACCCATTCATTCTCTATGGGGACGGAATGGATGCGGACAGCACACAGTGTGCTGTCTGCCTCTGCAATTGCGGAGCGCGTCCCCGATCTTCGGGTCCCCAGCTCCGCAAAAGATAGAACATGTCCTATTCTTGTCCGCAGCTGCGGACAAGAATAGGCATTTCTATAGGGGTGCCGGGTGGGTGTGTTGTGGATCCGCAATTTGCGGGTCCGCAACACACCACGGACGTGTGAATGGAGCCTTAAAGGGGGAGTTTAATCCCTTAACATTAAGAGAGATAGAGAACCTTCAGCCCCATTGTTTTGCGTGAGGTAGATCTACTGAGGTAGCCCATTCAAAAAGAAGCACATGCATAGTGTATTGAGGTTTCTGGGCCTCATGTCTAAGTAACACAGTGCGGACGTACCATGTAGAAAAGCATAAATAACAGATAAAAAAATAACCAAAAAGAAAACATGGAAAAGAACATAAAGAATACTCATCCTAGAGGGTGGCAGAGCCAGGAGTCCTGAGAAACGTGACTCTTTCATGAGTCACACCTAGAGAGGGTTGGAAGCGAACCAAGCGGCGGGTCCATAATGCACCCCTAAGGATAGCAAAGAAGGGGGGGAGCGCCCCAATAAACATACTCTTAAAATGTCCTCAGACCGTGTGCCACTCAGGAGGGACCTTGTCAGGCTTGTCTTGTTGGACATCAGGGTCCTGGGTCGACGGAGATACTAGGCCTCATTCCTGGAGTTTCTGAGAGGCTAGCTGAGAGGTACTATACACATGTTGCACTCCATTGTAGAAGATGAGAAGGCAAACCGGGAAAACCCCACCGGTATCTGACCTGGTGGTCTCTGCAAATTCCCGACGTTTAGCCAGAGTGGCTGCAGATAGATTAGGGAAAACAGAAATTCCTAGGAAAATGTCCACCGGCATAGGGTTTTGGCGTAGAGCGCGCAAAAAGGCCTCCTCCGTCTGGAAAAAATGCACTCAGGCTAAGACATCCCTAGGTGTTGATGGATTTAGCCCCGATGGTTTGGAAATTCTGTGGATGCGGTCAATTGTAATATCCATATCTGAGGCTGTAGAGAGTGCGGACTTTAGCATGTCCTTTAATAGCGGCTCCAAATTGGCAGGTCCCACCGTTTCCAGGACCACACGTAGACGTACATTGTTGTGGTGGTGTCTATCCTCCATATCACATATCTCGGCAGACAATCTACTGACTTATTCCTCCAGTGCTTTGTTCTCATCAATGAGAGCGTTGTGCGACGAGGCCAGCTCTGCAATCTTATACTCCACGTGGTCTGTGCGATCTCCAAGGTGCTGTATTTCTTGCTTCATTTCCTATATCATCCCTCGCATGTCATCTTTGAGGGAAGCCCTCATTGAGTCCAGGAGAGAGCGTAGCGTACCCTCAGTGAGTGGGTTAGGGGACAGCCCCGGGCGCCGGTCTGCCCCTGCCGGAAGCACAGGTGGTGAGGCGTGCAGTAGGCCCGAGTCCCAGGTTGCCGCTTTACCAAAGAATTCGGTAAGTTTAGCTGGGACTGGTCTCCTTTTTATCTTCCCCATGGTGTGGGTCGAGTATGTGGCTGGGAGTGGTTGCTCCACAAATGCTGGGTTAGCTGCTTTGGGGTGGTTATGGAGTGTGTAGGTCCGGAGCTACAGCATCAAGCAACCAGCGCCATCAGCGTGCAGGCCACGCCCCAAAACAGCTCAATTTTGCTCGAGACATGGGTTCACATTTTAATGATAAGATACTGGGTGGGCTCAACCTCGATTCGTCAACTCCTTCCCAAGCTCCGCCCATTAATCATCCCATGACCATAGCACAACATCATTATTGGATCGCAGTTGAAAACTGACCTCACCAGATATCACAACCAATAGTCCTCGGTCGCCATGCGTCTCAGGACTCACAGAAAGACAAATCCAGCCTGCGCTAGCTGCTAAAGGTCGGCGTTGCTGCGGGGAGGAGTGGAGCTCCACGAGAACAAAAGTGAAAGTAAATCCCAGCAACTGCTTGGATATGCTGAATCGTCTTTTTATTTTATAAATACAAAGAGGTAACAACAACGCGTTTCGGCACACTGCCTTTTTCAACAGGTACATTCAACATGTGTTACATTTAGATATATATAGACAAATCAATTACAGGTACAAGTGACGTCATCCACCCACTAATAGGCGGGTATTCACTGCCCACCAATCAATCACCTAGTTTCTATTCATCAAGAGGAGCACCAGAGAGTAAAGGATACCCAGTGCCAGATGATAAAGATCAGCGAGTCTGCTGTGTCTAAATAAAGAAAGAAAAAGAAAGAAAGAAAGAAACACTTATCATTAGTGATACCATAAATTACAGTCTAGCAACCTCATAATCACGGTTTAAACCTTTTGGATGCAATGTATCCAACGTATGCATCCAATAGGCTTCACGGCGGAGGAGGAATTTTTTTATATCCCCTCCTCTCCTTGGTCTCATCATCTGTTCCAGGACCTGGAATCTTAAAGGGAACCTGTCATGTGGATATTTGATTATAATCTAACTAATTATATACAATCATTAACTACTAAAAAGTGCCTTAGATGTATTCACTTACTGGTGTGACAGACGGTTACCTCATAATATACACACAAAGATGCCGCTGTCACGGACGGTGTACAGGAAACAAGACAAAGCAACATGCATATATGACTCACTGGATCCAAAGCTAAGGAACCAAGGGGAGACCCCTGCACAAGACCTAGCACTTTCCCTGGCTGCTCAGCCTATGCAAAGATCCCAGAGGTGGATGGTTGCATATCCACGTACCTCGACTATATAACCCCTGAACACCCTACAATAGTGAGGGGACACGACCACCGGCTCCCTACACCAGACACGGAGGGAGTCAGGGTCACCTGGGATCCAGCAAACAGAAAATAACAGATGAAAGTACAGGACTTAACTTAATAGCAGACTGGGAAATGGGATCAGCAGGCACACACACTCCAGGAAGAAATATAAGCCGCCCAGTAATGCATCATGGGGAGGAATTTAAAAGGAAGCAATCAGTCCAACTCCATGACAGCTGAGAGAGGCTAACGAGATGAGGAACTGAACAGCACAACAAAGAAAACTCAAGGAGGAGGTTCTGAAAGGCTTCTGTCAGAGCTTCTCAGCTGTCTGGTTGTGACAGCCGTATGCTAATGAGCTGATTTGAGTCCAGCGTGATGTAATTGAGTCCAGCGTATATTTAATTCAGAGCTATAGCCACTCCCCTGCCCACCTGCTGCTGATTCCTATGGAATCAAACTGTCACTCAGCAGTAGGTGGGCGGGGAGAGTCAGGAGCTCATGAATATTCATGACTCATCATTATCAGCTGGAGCTTTTCAATACAAGATGTTGGCAGATTGACTGGGTCAATTAAAGAAAGTGACCCAGCATTTTGCTAAGAGAATTAGTCACTTATTTATGTTGCTCTTAGTTAGGACACCATAAAACTGGTGACAGGTTCCCTTTAACTGCAAAATTCTATGTCTGCACTTGTCAAAATGATAGGGTAGCGGTAATAGGAGATTTTAAGTCCTAATAGTGGACTTGTGTTTACAAATCCTGTCCCTCACTGTCTGCATTGTTTCTCCCACATACCCCAGGCCGCACAGACAGTTAATCAAGTAGGTCACATTTTTCGATTCACAGGTAAAAAACCCTTTCACTTTAAAGGGCTTCTGTCAGCCCACTAAACCGTTTTTTGTTTTTTTTTGGTTAATAATAATCCCTATACTGCGAGCTCTGCATACATAAGCTAAATATTCATTTTGGTTCAGTAGATTTAGTTAAAAAGCTATTTTTTTTATTTATTTTTTGAGTATAATTTTTAATTTTTTTTGTTTTAAATATTTTTATTATTTCAATACAAAATTTTAAATCCTTATTACATACCCCATGAGTCCACCATTTCCAATCTGTAAGCATAATTAACAATAATTTCATACAATTATCCATAACAGTGTTAACATTAAAAGGGAAAACAAAAAACAAAGGGAGGTCTCCTAGAGGGGAGGGTACAAGGACCACCCAGCATCCATGGCTTAATAGAATAAATGAACTCTCAGCCCAAGTTCTATGTGGCTATAGGGATAGAGGTCCGAAGTCCAGACATCTACCAAGCAATGAGCGCCGCTCGCGCACGCCCTCACCCAGACACAGAAAAATACAAGCCAAGAGGTTGGCACCAGTATGACCAATCGCTTGATATTCCCATACTACCTGTAGGCGAACTTGCAACGATCTTTGATCGCAAGCCTTTAATAAAGCAGAAACCAAGAAGAGGGGGTCCAGCAGTCTCACCACAGTGGTCGGAAACCCACTCACATATTTCACTGCCTCATCCCCGTATGATTAATCATATCAGAGCCATAGTTCGCCGTACCTTGCGTACATTAGCATAGATTTTTCATGCAGCAGGGAACTCAACTCAAATATCAGATACTGGCAGCTGAAAAAGCTATTTTTATAATATGTAAATTACCTTGCTACCAGCTACTTGCTGGTAGCAGCCGCATCCTCCGATCCTAATGACGCCCCCTCCGCATTGTGATTGACAGGGCCAGGGAACGGAATCGTTCTCTGCTGGCCCTGTTTGAATTCCAAATCTCGCACCTGCGCCGTACCTGTCTTTAATAGCTCTCTTGGCCGCTCCATCCTCAATGCGCCTGCGCCGATGACGTCACATCTACACCCGGCGCAGGCGCATTGGGGATGGAGCGGCCGCCTCTCAGTGCGCCTGCGCCGATTAAAGACAGGTACAGCGCAGGCGCGAGATTTGGAATTCAAACAGGGCCAGCAGAGAACGATTCCGTTCCCTGGCCCTGTCACTCACACAGCGGAGGGGGCGTCATTAGGATCGGAGGATTTTATTTTGAAAACCTGGCCATTGGTGCTGGATTCAAAACTTTGACAGATTTTCATATGTCTGCAGATGGAGTGGCCACATTTATCATTTCCTTTTGTTGACAGCCATGTACTCTGTTGTTCTGGATTTGTTATTTTTAAAGAGAGATGGGCTCACAGAGCTGGCTATGGTAGGCGCCTTCCGTGCTGCACATTTGATGCCTTTTTGTGCAATTGTTGCCCTTTTCTTGTCACACGCTAGCTCTGGGAAGTGCTTTTTAACAATGTTACAGATTTGGATATATTCATTACTATATTGTGTGACAAAAATGTTTTTCCTTTCACACTTGGATATCTCTCTGGTTTTTTGTCCCTTTGTTCCTACATGTGTAGCCAGCAATGTGTTCCTGTTCATATTTAGGATATCTCTGTTGCATTTTTTCATCATTTTTTCTGAGTATGCTCTGTGTGCCAATCTTCTTATAATATCTTGCGCCTCTGTCTCATAGGCTGACTCCTCACTGCAATTTCTTCTGGCCCTGATCAATTCTCCTTTGGGTATATTTCTGATGGTATGGGTGGGGTGGCATGACTTTGCATGCAATAATGTGTTGCCTGCTGTTGGTTTTCTGTATGTGCTGGTGTATATGGAGGCTGGGGCGGGGTCCCCCCTGAGACGGAGATCCAGGAACTCGATGTTCCTGGCGCTGTGTTGAACAGTAAATTGGATACCTGGATGGAATTTGTGTATGAACGCCACTCTCTGTTGTTTAATCCTAGGAGGGTTTTGGGAAGAAAGATCTAATCTCGTCCAATCAAGTATGGACCTAGGATATCCTCTTTTCTCAAATCTATCAGTCATCTCCTCTAGTCTCTGCTCCTGTGTCTCTGGATCAGAGACTATGCGCTTCATCCTCTGAAATTGAGCTCGTGGGATTGCCTTTTTAAGTGAGGGTGGATGAGCACTAGAGAAATGCAGAATACTGTTTTTATCAGTTTTTTTCCTAAATAGATCAGTGGAAAGATAGCCCTGATCATCCTTTACCACTACCATATCAAGAAAGCTCACTCTCTTCTTATCACAAGTCATAGTGAATTTCAAACCTTGACAAACCATGTTCAGATGGTCAAAGAAACCGCATAGGATCTCATGTGGCCCCACCCACATGCAAAAAATATCCTCTTCCATATAATGATGTTCTCTTGGTAAAAATTACTATTATAGACATAAAGACCTTCTAAAGCAAACATAAATGCATTTGTGTAGGGCGGAGCCACATTCGATCCCATCGCGGTTCACCATCGCTGTAAATAATAGACATCTTCAAATAAGAAATAATTCTCACATAGAACCAAACGCAACATCTGCAAGAAAAATTCCTGTTGTGCCTCAGAGTAATCACTGGTTCTCAATAGTTTTGCAACAGCCTCCATGCCTTCCTCATGACCAATAGACGTGTAGAGGCTTACAACATCTATTGTTACCAGCCAGCTCTCAGCCGGAATCAAGTGAAGGTCAGCAATCATCTTCAGGAAATGTGTCGTGTCCAATATAAAAGAACGCGTGTTCTTTACAAGTGGCGTAAGAGCTTTCTCTAAGGCGATGGAAAGTGGTGACAACACTGAATCCACTGAAGCCACAATAGGGCGGCCTGACGGATCCACCTTAGGTAAAACATATAATACTGGGGTAATCGGTGACTATTAATCAAGAAGTCACGTAGTTGCTCATCAATAACACCTCTTTCTACATAATGGTCCACCACTTTCCTAATCTTTTCTTTTATACTGAAAATCGGGTCATATTGTAAGGCTTCATATGTATTAACGTTGGATAATTGACGCATTACTTCTCTCACGTATTTTATTTCTTGTCCATAATCACTATGGAGCCGCCTTTATCGGCGGGCTTTATGACCAGCGATTTGTCCTCCATTAATATTCTGAGCGCTGTTTTTTCTTTCAATGTGACATCATGACACATATACATATCACCCTGTTTAATCGTCCGTAAAAAGGTTTCAACCTCTTTGGAAACGAACTGTATATACGTCTCCACAGGGTGATATGTTTTCGGCGGCATAAAGGTGCTATTTACTCTCAGGACTCACATAAACATGTACTGTCCCCGCCATGCTGCTTCTCAAGCCTCTCTGGGTGCTCAAGTGCAAAACTAAAAATGGTGGTGCTCTCCACGTATCTCCCTCGTGGAGCGCACAATCACATGACACCAACCAAAATGGCCATGCGTTCCACGCACAACGCTCATGGAACGCATCGACAGGAGGCTCAGCGCGCTGGCTGTGCAGATCTAAAAGCACCGACCGCACATAGGGAGACACAAGTGGACCAGTCACATGCGTCTCCCAAAATACCATCAACCCCTACTATATTATACAGGGAGGCAGCTGGTTACAGCATATAGAGATAATTGGTTTACACATCCATTTAACTTCACAGGATTAATATCAGGTACAAATCCATACAAAGCGCCACAAGGTACAGATATGGGGAAACCCCAATTACATATTATGCCGGGTATTGAAACTCGGGTTGGGATGAAGCTACATATAATACAAAATAAGGTGAAATAAATAAAATAAATAATAAGGAAAACTTATGGAAAAATATTGAATAATAAGGAAAAATATGGTACAGAAACAACGGTCAGATAAATAAAAGTTTTTATATAATTACAATAATGATGCTTTATGCAATCTATTGTTTTTTATAGTTTTATGACAAGATTATTAGTGTAGCCTTTTGCATGGAGAATTTGCAATAAAAATTTGCTATTAGAATATTCGCAATCTACACTACTCATGAACAGCGCCATCTATTGGATTCATAGTCTTGTCATAAGACTAGGAAACCAATAGATGGCGCTGTTCATGAGTCATTACAAGCAGGACAATAGTCCTCAGATACACCCTAGCAAGCTTTTATTACCGCAGATAAAGTGCTAGAAGATGTGTGAATGATAGCAGCAATCCGATAATACACCTCAGAGTTAGCGCTGGCTATTATAGGTGGTGTGTGGACTCTGTTGAGCAGTGTGCCCCACTTACCAGCGCCCCAACAAGATGAACAGCGCCATCTATTTGTTTCATAGTCTTATGACAAGAGTAATCGTCTTGTCAAACTATGAAACCAATAGATGGCGCTGTTCATGACTCATGAACAGCGCCATCTATTGGTTTCATAGTTTGACAAGACTATTACTCTTGTCATAAGACTATGAAACCAATGGATGTTGTTCATGAGTAGTGTAGATCGCAAATTTTCCATGCAAATGGTTTTTCAGCTGAAAAACTAGGCAGATTTGGCTCATTTTCATGTCTTTCCCATATGCACATGTTTATGCAAATTCGTTCTTACATTACAAAACTGTATAGAAAGGTTATTGAATATTATGTTAGGACAATCAGAAAACTTTATGTCTCCCTAATGATATTGATCTAGGTGTGCAGGTCTACCCAAGCCATCCAACAGATGTAACATAACTTTGAGGTTTACTGGTTCTCAGTCAGATGAGAGCTGGGTTGGAATCTCTCATAGTGCACAAGACTGCCATTGTAAGGTATGCTGGCTGTTATCTGTCTCATGGATAGATTGATGGCTTGCACATACCTGGCTTTTGGCATATAGCCTTTGTGTGGTTGTCTATTGTATGTCGTAGATAATAGGAGTCCAAGATGCATCCAGACATCCTCTTAATGCTGTTTCCAAACAAATTTGATGGGGTTTCCATCAATTTCTAACCATTTTTTGTGAACCAGACACCCTCTCTTCTTCAGAGCAGGGGGTGTCAATCTTGATGCTCGGGTCTTCCATTGACTTTCATTGTATTAAATTGTACTCGAGCACCCGCAGTATTTGGCCAAGCACTCGGATATGCCGAGCATGCTTGCTCAACACTAACAACTACAATCATTGAATAATATCACTATCAGACCCGCAGACAAAGGGGGGCCATAGTTATCCAAGATACTGATAACTGTGAGCAAGAATGTAGAAGACAATTGAATGATAGGACCACCTATAATAAACTAAAACAGAATCCTACAGATCTATTTTATAAAGAACGTATTAAGTATTTTAACACGGGATTAGAAAAGGGTATCCTCTCCGAACAAGGATTCAAATGTATCACTGATACACAGAAAAGGTTACTAATTTTCTATTGTCTTCCGAAGATACACACAGACTATAACAAACCACCTGGCAGACCAATAATATCAGGTGTAGGCTCTATCACCTCAAATCTCACCCAGTATATAGATAGACTATTTCAGTCAATTGTAAAGAAGGTTCCATCATATATTAAAGACACCACAGATATTGTTACCATGTTAGAACGAATTGATTTCAAAGATCACTGGTTTTTAGATACTCTTGATGTCAACTTACCCTATACTATCATTGAACATACACAAGGATTGGAATCTCTCAACAAACGTAAACATTAAATAGAACATTACATAAAGATCAGATTCTCTTCATCACTGAAGGAATTAGATTGATATTGACACACAACTAATTTCAAGTCGATTCCCATTTCTATTTACAAGAGAGAGGGACAGCCATGGGCACCAGACTCGCCCCCAGTTATGCTCACTTATTAATGGCCCAATGGGAAGAGGAAACCACTGCGCCAAGACTGGGTGCGGGTCTGGTGCTGTGGTGCCGCTATATAGATGACGTTATTTTTTATTTGGCAAGACACCGAGGATGAATTAGGGTTTTTCTTACAAGTTATCAATACAAATAATAAAAATTTGAAATTTACCTCCATTAGTAAAACAAGCATAGAGTTCCTAGATTTAACGATCAAGATAAATAATCAGAAACCTATATGCCATACGTATCACAAACCTGTGATGAGGAACGGATACATTCTGTACAACAGTTGCCATCTTCCCAGATGGCTGTTGAATATACCTGTAAGCCAGTTCAGAAGGATCAAGCGCAATTGCATATATGAAGAACAGTTTGGGAATGAAGTGAGCGAGATTACATTACAATTTCTTGATAAGAACTACCCTAAATACATATTAGACAGGTCACTAGATAATGTTCGATCTATGAACAGGGGAGATTTCTTCATACTGTGAGGCAGTGACATGCCTCGTGGTTGTTAGGGGAGATATATGGCAGGTTTTGCTGTGTCTTCCCCCAGAATCGCCAGGTCTGAAGAAAGACCAGGTGCAGTAATCACCTGGGGATAAAGGAATCCTCGGAGTGAGAGGGGGGGAGACTTGCACACAGAAGGCTGGAGTGGCTCTGTGTGGTCTGAGCCAGGAGGGCTGAGAGACCACTATCCCCAAGGAGACATTGTTGTGGGAGCAGCCTGGAGGCTGCTGGAGGTTGGGCTGGGAAAGCCGCATCTCATCACGGGTGTGAACTGTGCTACGCTTTAGGTGAGTCAGGGAAACCTATGTGTTTAGATAGGGCCCTGACGGGCAAGGTATTTTATTTTGGCTTTGTGTGTTTTTCTTTATGCCGTGTGCCACAATGAAGCACAGTTTGGCCCCTAAATCTTGGTGTCTGTGAAGAAGCGTGTGTTTGCAACCCCTGGAAAAGAGCTAATCCCCTACAATACCTAGCAAGGAAATAATGAAAGAAACCAAACAATACAGCATTTTGAGAATTTTCCTACCTTTCCATTCCCAATACAGAACTGTTGAAAAAATAATCAATAAGCATTGGCTCTATTTACTGATGGCGCTATTTACTGATGGACAAAACTATAGGGCCTGCACTCACAAATACTCCACAAATAGTATATACATAGGGCCCCAACTTAGGCCTCAAGATAGCCCCAACAGTCAAAAAAACTTCTGCATCTATATCAAACTGGTTATCAGTAAAAGGGTTCTATAGGTGTGGACGTTGTCAGAATTGGAAAGTCACCAAATTCCCAAGAAAGACGACTAAGATAACATCAATAAATAATTCATTTGCCTTTGAAATTAATGAAAATCTTACTTGTGACTCAATGGATGTTATATATTTGTTGGAATGCCCCTGTCGAAAACAATATGTGGGAAGGACCAAACTTCCTCAGAACATATCGCCAACATTAGGAAAGGTTTGGAAACACACTCAGTCTCGAAACACTTCAGTACACTAGAGTATACACTCATATACACAGCTTTTGAAAAGGTTAAAAGATCATGGAGGTGGGGAAATCACATCACGAACATGTCAAGAAGGGAATCAAAAAGGATATTTGATTTTAATACATTGATTCCGATGGGTTTGAACTCGGAAATTGAACTTTTTGGTTTCTTATGACTTGGGACATGGCGCCGGTCGGTTACGAGAAACAGAGTGTTTGGCTGTTCTATCAGCACCTTGATCTCTCCTCCCTAATCGGCTCCGTCCCCATCCTTCTTAGTTCATCCTCAGACCCGGATATAAACCTAAGGATAATCAATTAAATATATATCATTATCAGATATCATCTGTACAATTGTCTGTTTTTGCTGGATCCATATAAAGAAAGCGCATAAATAACGCACTGAAACCGCATATGCGTTTCAGAGGGAAGACTCCTATTTTAGTCAAGTATGTACTTTTTCTTATATACATTTTAAGATATATCTTTTTGTATCTTTATATTTATATATTTAGTAGGTGTTCACCCGATTAGATTACTTTGCATCTCATAATCGGCACTCAGTGCAATGGCAGTGTAGTTTTTGTATGGAAAACGCACTGAAATCGCATATGCGTTTTTTACTTATTGATGTATTTTTTGTAGATTGACTCCTCTGACATTAATCTTTATGCCTTATAAAAAAAAATTTGCTGCAAGGTTCCATATATAGGAATTTCTATCAGTCTATACCAGTGATTGCTTTCTATTTTAAATAGATAATGTACTTTGAGCTTTATATTCCATCATAACATCAGGGAATTTCAGCTACATCCCTTAGAACCAATCCAGAGTTTATTTTTAGTGATGAGCTGCATAGACAATATTCAAATTCGCGATATTTCACGAATTTTTGGCCGAATATTCGCCATAAATTTGCTAATTCGATAATTCGTGATCTCCGGCCATTGTTTACTTGATTGCAAAAATCTGCAATGTAATATATTTGCTCTAAATTTGCGATTAGAATATTCAACACTATTCGAGAATACGAATATATAGCACTAAATATCTCAAAGTGGTGATATTCGCGATTACAATTTGCGATTCGAATATTTGCGCTCAACACAATTTATTTAATGCCTAATGAAAATGTTTGGGGCAATCCAGTCCATCTATTCAAGTCTACCTATGGTCTGCTAATAATGGCTTTCACCTGCTCAGCCCCATACAAAAGGAGACCTCTTTCCAGTCACTCCACTGAAGAAGGAGCATCTCAGCTCCGAAACGCGTCTGGTGAACAAACAGTGACAAAAGCAGATCTGCATACATCTTCCTACGTTTGGGTACTACGATAATTTCTGGAACTCATACCAGCCGTCTTCCTGGATTTTCTGAATAGCCCACTTCCGTGGAACCAATAGCGATCCATCCCGGCATCACGTGGGACGCAACGTAGGACACCAGGAACACGTGGGACGCACACACTTCGCAGCCAACTATAAAACAGAGCGGACGGGCCACAGGAGCGGTAAAGTACCCGATTGTCTAAGTTGTTATTTGATACAACAGGTGGTATAATGGTGTAGTAGCCAATCTCTGAGATTAATACTATTGCCCCTCTCTCTCTTCTCAATCGGACACTAGTGCTCCACGATTGTTCTCATACTACATGTATGGTGGACTTTAGACCAGCTGGTACCACATCAAATGACTACTAATCAAATGTGTCATTTCTTTCGATAAATATATTAATATACAAGAATTCAAGCAGCCACTATACTGAACTTTCTATGTTATGCTCCTGTTTATATGGCTGTGTCCGTAATCTTATAGGTATTGTTAACTATAGGGGATATTCCTGATAAATGGCTAGATAATTTATATGCTTTTAATATATTTTGTGTATTTTTAATAAATCTGGCACATCTACTTCACTTGCCCATAGTGTATGGATCCATCTAGAACCAGATAATTGAGTGCCCCTCTCTCCTATTTTTCCCCCAATTTTTTGGGCATATACGACAAAGGGTGTGTCGTGTGGAGTGCACCGTCCCATCTTCGGGTATTATAGTTTGAGCCACTAATATTCTCTAGTTTGTTATAGCAACTTACCTTGATTATATCTTAATTCTCAGTGATATTTATGTACACGGTGACTCCACCAGCAGAATAGTGAGTGCAGCTCTGGAGGATAATAAAAGATGTACACAGTAAATAATTTTCATTAATACCAGAAGTTTATTTTATTATAAAGCGTATTAATAGTATGTGTGAGCTGTAAAATCATTATTTCTATTATACAATCCAGATCCCAGAATCCCAGATATCAGCCATTTCAGACTGGGAAGAATCTTTCTTTAATGGTCGTCTGCAATGGGATGACCCCTGACCCTATAATAACTGCTTAAATACATATCTATAAAGTGCTAAGGATCTCTACAAGTTAGAATATTCACTGATATTGAGATAATCCGTGTGGTTTTACATAGGACTGCCTTTGTAGAGTCACAAACATTGCAATGCAGAGAAGTAAATTCAGCTCTGCTACATCTGTAAAGTTCAGCTGAAAAAAAACCCCATATAATTCAAGTTGTCTAAAAACAACCACAGGGCACAAATTACACTACACTGACACAAAGTAGCCATTAATAACCACAATCTCAGTAAAATCCAGCGTATGAGTCTCCTTAGAAACTAAGATATTTGGTCCCTTGGTCATTAATATTGGCCCAATATGAACCCAACTGAGATCCTTCCATATAATTGGGTTGTGGAAATCAGTGATCGTGAACATAAATTCATAGATCCTTTCAAAAATTCACTGCAGAAAGTCCAAGCTCAGTCAGGTAAACTGAGACTCCTGGTCGGAGACCGATCGATATTTCCCTTGGCTATAGCTATTTTTACCATGTTCTTCACTAAACGCAGTTTCAAAGGCCAAAAGGATGGATCTGCGCAAAGATTCCTTGAAGTCCCTCCCCAAGAAGACATATAGGAAGGGATTTAGGCAACTGTTGAAAAAAGCCAGGCTGGTAGCGAGAGGACTTCCTATGAGTACCGCTGATTTTAACCCTTTGTTGTCGCAGTGGTGCATGACGACCTCGAGAACTGAAAGGATGTGATAGGGGAACCAGCAAAGGAAAAAAGCAGCTACCACTGTGGCCATGACCTTGAAAGGACGGCTGGACCAAGAAAGATGACTCCTCCTCAGCTTAAGGGCCATCAAGGAGTAAAAAACTAAGATGAGCCCAAAAGGAAACAAGAACCCGAAAAGAAAACGGACGGAGATCATCACCTGGTGCCTCATGGATCTTAGGGCTACCACCTCCAAGTCATCAAAGTCACTGGAAAAGGCATAATTATTATAGCAATGGGTCACATTCATTTCGTTATCTCTTATAGTATCCCTAAAGGCCAGGTATGGTGAGCAGAGGCAAAAGGCAAGCAGCCAAATGGCAAGTGCTATGACATTGGCTAGCCTAGTGGTCCTGTGGTTTTGAGCCCATACAGGTCTTACGACGGAGACACAACGGTCAGCACTGATGACAGTGAGGAGGAAGACACTGGCAAATAAGTTCAAGAAAGCCACAGTGCTGTTGAGTTTACATAGTAGTGTGCCAAATGGCCAATCAAACTCAAGGGCTGTGTACGCAATACTCAACGGTAAGAAGAAAGTGAAGATGAAATCGGCGATGGCAAGGTTTAAAAACCACACAGTGTTCACTGTCCTCTTCATTCTAAATCCAGCAATCCAGATCACCAAGCCATTGCCTGTGGTGCCCAGTAGGAACGCGATGCTATAAATGATGATCGACAGGTACCGGAGTGTGGTCTCCAGTTCTGAGGGAAGATCTTCTATGGGGACATATTCTTCTTCGTCCTCCATTTGCAGTGCCAAAGGGTTGGGTGAAGATGGAAAGAGGGTGGACTGCTCCATAATGATGATGTCTGAAAACAACGAAAATCTGTGTTTAGTAAATATTATTCTGGTGTAGAAAGAAAGGAACGGCTGCAATTAAGGTAAATCTTGGCCTCCTTTTTGGATTTTTATGTTAACACAATATAATGCACAAGAATAATAAATACAAACGAATAATGATCCAAATGGCAATAATGAATATCGAGGACGTACAAATAAGATTTACATTTATTAATTTGCGTCTCCTAGAATTAAGATTCTGTGCTATAACTCTTGTAGACACTGCAAATATGAAACAGTATCCTCACTATAGTGTACCTGGAAGTCTCCTTCAAATAACGGTGTAGTGCGACTGTCTGCAATAATCCTGTTGGATAAAGGATGTATATAGTGATAGAGCATGCTGGTGCTACAGGACATTAGGATAGGTGGGGGTGGGGTAGTCCTGGTTGGTGCCATTTCCATTAGGAGGTGTGAACCTCTGCTGGGCTCTACCGCTCCAGACAAACTATATTAATGGCAAATGAGGAAATGGGACTCAGGAGTGACGGAAGGGAAACAAAGACCAGGTCCTTCTATCCTGGGTGGAAAAATCTGAGGCTACCAAGTAGAACTTCAGTACCATGTCACCAACCACGTACAACTACAGTATCATGTCATCAATCAAAAATTAACTTCAGTACCATGTCACTTACCAGGTAAGAACTTCAGTACTATGACACCTACCAAGTAAGTGGAACTTCCGTACCATGTCACCTACTAAGTAGGTAGAACTTTCAGTACCATGTCACCTACCAAGTAAGTAGAACTTCAGTACCACTTCACATACCAAGTAAGTAGAACTTCAGTACCATGTCACCTACCAAGTAAGTAGAACTTCACTACCATGTCACCTACCAAGTAAGTGGAACTTCCGTACCATGTCACCTACTAAGTAGGTAGAACTTTCAGTACCATGTCACCTACCAAGTAAGTAGAACTTCAGTACCACTTCACATACCAAGTAAGTAGAACTTCAGTACCATGTCACCTACCAAGTAAGTAGAACTTCACTACCATGTCACCTACCAAGTAAGTAGAACTTCACTACCACTTCACATACCAAGTAGAACCTCTGTTCAGTTGAATATTGTCACTAGAATTTGACCATAACGTCTGCTCACAACTACAACTGGTCATAGAGAGGTAAGGGGACTCTCATACTGTAGGTGACCTCTTGAGCAGTTTTCATTGCTTGGTCGTTGTTTACCTCTGTCTTACATGATCTCCAAGCAAACTTTAAAAGGTTGACCTCTAAGAGGATTGACCGGAGATAACCATGTTGTGTGCATGTCGAACCAGAGACAGAGTTCCTATTACTTGGTCACATCCAAAATGACCTCTCAGTCAACTCAGCAGAGACAAACCCTAGACATCCCTGAGCCTTGAAGGAAGCTAAAAGTTTCTATTCTCAGTTGTTTTGCTCCATTCAGCATTTGAGTTGTGAGAAAATAATTACAGATATAGCAGAGCCGAGTTTGTCCTAAGGTTTCATAATGTTATGTTTTTGTGATTGTTGATGAGGCTATAGGTAAACCTGCTCCATTATGTTAAGTCAGAGAAATAACACATTCAACTCTGCTTCATCTGTGCAAAGAAAAGATTTCCAGAGCCAAAAATGGAACATTTGTAGCTATAGACAGAGAAAGCTAATGTCCTACCTGGTGCTGAGGAAACGCTCCTTTGTCCTTCTGCTTCAGGAGACAGATGCTCCAGGTCTGAGAATCAGCTGGAAAATCAAGACTGGAATAGTTTAGTGAGTCACAACCGCACGGACTCAACTCCCCTCTCTCCACAGAAAGCAGCTTAAAGGGGCAGAAGTGCGGTTACTGAGTGAAGCTCTGCTCCTTCATGTACACAATGTTCTGAGCCAAGCTGAAATTCATTGTAAGCAGAGGCCATTATACATGTATCGGGGGATCAAGAACTGCACCAGGAAAAGGGGTCTTCCCAATATCTCATAGCTGGGAGCAGTGTTCCTGATAGTACATGAGATGTGGATGCTGGACCAATTTTGAAATAGAAATGTGAGTGTATTATGAGGTTCTGCAGCAGCTGAGGTGTGTATTATGAGGTTGTGCAGCAGCTGAGATGTGTATTATGAGGTTCTGCAGCAGCTGAGGTGTGTATTGTGAGGTTCTGCAGCAGCTGAGGTGTGTATTATGAGGTTCTGCTGTATTTACTATAGGCTGTATACTGGGGCTTGCCGTGTCCAGTATATACCAGTAGCTGTATACTGGGTGTCGCTGTGTCCAGTATATACCAGTAGCTGTATACTGGGTGTCGCTGTGTCCAGTATATACCAGTAGCTGTATACTGGGTGTCACTGTGTCCAGTATATACCAGTAGCTGTATACTGTGGGTTGCTGTGTCCAGTATATACCAGTAGCTGTATACTGGGGGTTGCTGTGTCCAGTATATACCAGTAGCTGTATACTGCGGGTTGCTGTGTCCAGTATATACCAGTAGCTGTATACTGGGGGTCGCTGTGTCCAGTATATACCGGTAGCTGTATACTGGGGGTCGCTGTGTCCAGTATATACCAGTAGCTGTATATTGGATGTCGCTGTGTCCAGTATATACCAGTAGCTGTATACTGGGGGTTGCTGTGTCCAGTATATACCAGTAGCTGTATACTGGGGGTTGCTGTGTCCAGTATATACCAGTAGCTGTATACTGGGGGTCGCTGTGTCCAGTATATACCAGTAGCTGTATACTGGGGGTTGCTGTGTCCAGTATATACCAGTAGCTGTATACTGGGGGTCGCTGTGTCCAGTATATACCGGTAGCTGTATACTGGGGGTCGCTGTGTCCAGTATATACCAGTAGCTGTATACTGGGGGTCGCTGTGTCCAGTATATACCAGTAGCTGTATACTGGGGGTTGCTGTGTCCAGTATATACCAGTAGCTGTATACTGGGGGTTGCTGTGTCCAGTATATACCAGTAGCTGTATACTGGGGGTCGCTGTGTCCAGTATATACCAGTAGCTGTATACCGGGGATCGCTGTGTCCAGTGTATACCAGTAGCTGTATACTGGGGGCTGCTGTGTCCAGTATATACCAGTAGCTGTATACTGGGAGTCGCTGTGTCCAGTATATACCAGTAGCTGTATACTGGGGGCTGCTGTGTCCAGTATATACCAGTAGCTGTATACTGGGTGTCGCTGTGTCCAGTATATACCAGTAGCTGTATACTGGGGCTTGCCGTGTCCAGTATATATCAGTAGCTGTATACTGGGGGTTGCTGTGTCTAGTATATACCGGTAGCTGTATACTGGGGGTTGCTGTGTCCAGTATATACCAGTAGCTGTATACTGGGGGTTGCTGTGTCCAGTATATACCAGTAGCTGTATACTGGGGGTCGCTGTGTCCAGTATATACCAGTAGCTGTATACTGGGGGTCGCTGTGTCCAGTATATACCAGTAGCTGTATACTGGGAGTCGCTGTGTCCAGTATATACCAGTAGCTGTATACTGGGGGTCGCTGTGTCCAGTATATACCGGTAGCTGTATACTGGGGTTGCTGTGTCCAGTATATACCAGTAGCTGTATACTGCGGGTTGCTGTGTCCAGTATATACCAGTAGCTGTATACTGGGGGTCGCTGTGTCCAGTGTATACCAGTAGCTGTATACTGGGGGCTGCTGTGTCCAGTATATACCAGTAGCTGTATACTGGGGGTCGCTGTGTCCAGTATATACCAGTAGCTGTATACTGGGGCTTGCCGTGTCCAGTATATACCAGTAGCTGTATATTGGGGCTTGCTGTGTCCAGTATATACCAGTAGCTGTATACTGGGGGTCGCTGTGTCCAGTATATACCAGTAGCTGTAGACTGGGGGTTGCTGTGTCCAGTATATACCAGTAGCTGTATACTGGGGGTCGCTGTGTCCAGTATATACCAGTAGCTGTATACTGGGGGTCGCTGTGTCCAGTATATACCAGTAGCTGTATACTGGGGCTTGCCGTGTCCAGTATATACCAGTAGCTGTGTACTGGGTGTCGCTGTGTCCAGTATATACCAGTAGCTGTATACTGGGCTTGCCGTGTCCAGTATATACCAGTAGCTGTATACTGGGGGTTGCCGTGTCTAGTATATACCAGTAGCTGTATACTGGGGGCTGCTGTGTCCAGTATATACCAGTAGCTGTATACTGGGAGTTGCTGTGTCCAGTATATTCCAGTAGCTGTATACTGGGGGTCTCTGTGTCCAGTATATACCAGTAGCTGTATACTGGGGGTTGCTGTGTCCAGTATATACCAGTAGCTGTATACTGGGGGTCGCTGTGTCCAGTATATACCAGTAGCTGTATACTGGGGGTCGCTGTGTCCAGTATATACCAGTAGCTGTATACTGGGGGTTGCCGTGTCTAGTATATACCAGTAGCTGTATACTGGGGGTTGCCGTGTCTAGTATATACCAGTAGCTGTATACTGGGGGTTGCCGTGTCTAGTATATACCAGTAGCTGTATACTGGGGGTTGCCGTGTCTAGTATATACCAGTAGCTGTATACTGGGGCTTGCCGTGTCCAGTATATACCAGTAGCTGTATACTGGGGGTCGCTGTGTCCAGTATATACCAGTAGCTGTATACTGGGGCTTGCCGTGTCCAGTATATACCAGTAGCTGTATACTGGGGGTCGCTGTGTCCAGTATATACCAGTAGCTGTATACTGGGGGTTGCTGTGTCCAGTATATACCAGTAGCTGTATACTGGGGGTTCCTGTGTCCAGTATATACCAGTAGATGTATACTGGGGGCTGCTGTGTCCAGTATATACCAGTGGCTGTATACTGGGGGTTGCTGTGTCCAGTATATACCAGTAGCTGTATACTGGGGGTCGCTGTGTCCAGTATATACCAGTAGCTGTATACTGGGGGTCTCTGTGTCCAGTATATACCATTAGCTGTATACTGGGGATTGCTGTGTCCAGTATATACCAGTAGCTGTATACTGGGGCTTGCCGTGTCCAGTATATACCAGTAGCTGTATACTGGGGCTTGCCGTGTCCAGTGTATACCAGTAGCTGTAAACTGGGGGTCGCTGTGTCCAGTATATACCAGTAGCTGTATACTGGGGGTCGCTGTGTCCAGTATATACCAGTAGCTGTATACTGGGGGTCTCTGTGTCCAGTATATACCAGTAGCTGTATACTGGGGGTCGCTGTGTCCAGTATATACCAGTAGCTGTATACTGGGGGTCGCTGTGTCCAGTATATACCAGTGGCTGTATACTGGGGGTTGCTGTGTCTAGTATATACCAGTAGCTGTATACTGGGGGTTGCTGTGTCCAGTATATTCCAGTAGCTGTATACTGGGGGTCGCTGTGTCCAGTATATACCAGTAGCTGTATACTGGGGGTCGCTGTGTCCAGTGTATACCAGTAGCTGTATACTGGGGCTGTATTGTTCTCTGCTCGCTCACACGTAGTAGGTTCACTCGAGGTGCACTCTATGTCTCGGCTCCGGCGCTCTCTTTGGCGGAGGACCGCCGGCTCACGTTACACCGCACAAGGAATTTTTAGATCTTGGATCTCTGCAGCATATTCTTATTCAGCGCAAAGCAAATAAATGTATTTCAGGTGCAGATGTAGCAGAGCTAAGTCTGTCAGTGTTCAGAGCTGAGGATGCTGTCTCTGTGTAGGACGCAGGACTATGGGGTTAGCATACAGGGCATTGGTCAGCAGAGGTGAAGTCTGTGAGCGCCGCTGCAGTCAGTAATGCCCCACTTCAATGTGAGCTGCCGAGGTGATCCTGCCATACAGTGCTTAGATGATACTGCCATACCGTGGTATAGTGCCAGGAAAATATTCCCACATGCCATATAGTGCCAAGATGATACTGACATACCGCCATACACTGCAAGAAAATACTGCCACACCGCTATAGAGTACCAAAATGATAGATACCCCAATACAGTGCCAAGATGATACTGACATACCGTGGTATAGTGCCAGGAAAATATTCCCACATGCCATATAGTGCTAAGATGATACTGACATACCGCCATACAGTGTCAAGAAAATACTGCCACACCGCTATAGAGTACCAAAATGATACAGAGATACCCCCATATAGTGCCAAGATGATACTGCCAAACTGCCATATAATGGCACGATAATACTCCAATACACAGACTACATAATACCACTGTACGGTATAATGGTAAAATAATATGCAGTATCATAATAATACCATCTTTATGGACTTCTGAGCGGCTTTATTGTTCTTGGGGCCCCTATCCTGGAGGAATGGGGGGCATAGGGATAGTAAACAAACCCCTGGGCAATTGCCAAATTTGCCACCCCTGAGTATGCCAAGGCCTTGCACCCCAATAGAGAATGAGCAGGTTCACCCAAAGATGTGGGCACAGGCGTAGAGTGCTGCCCCCCGGGTCCCCAATACCGCTCACATGTAACATGGCCTCTCCTCTACACCCAGCTCATTCTCTGTACCCCAGAAGATTAGTGCCAGTGATTTCCCTCCATGGGTATAATTGTCCTCAGGAGTCATCTGCCATGATATCTGAGGGGCCCGCTGAGGTACAAGACCCCAAGTTCTTCCTCTAGGGAGCGATGCCTTTTTTCCTTTGTGAAGCCCCAGCGTCCTCCCAGCAGCTCAAGAGTTAATGCCGAATGATTAATTTTTGGCAAATGTCGAAAGAGCAAAACATAAAAGATGCAGAAAGTCATAAAAAGGGCCCCTGGGATGGTGCGGTCAGGCTCCAGGACCATGTAAGGCCAAGTAACCACAGGGTGTGACCACACAGAGCTCTGCTGCATCAGGAGCATCCCATGAATGAATGCCTGGAAGGTGGCAGATTTAAAGGGACACCCCAGGAAAAGTGACACATTGTGTCATGTCTAGTGCAGGACCTATCTTTGAATCCTTTTGTCATGCTCCACCCCTTATGACCCTGCACTAGGCTTAAACAGTACTGGAATGTACAAACCGGATTCCCAAAAAGTTGGGACACTATACAAATCGTGAATAAAAACTGAATGCAATGATGTGGAGGTGCCAACTTCTAATATTTTATTCAGAATAGAACATAAATCACGGAACAAAAGTTTAAACTGAGAAAATTTACCATTTTAAAGGAAAAATATGTTGAATCAGAATTTCATGGTGTCAACAAATCCCCAAAAAGTTGGGACAAGGCCATTTTCACCACTGTGTGGCATCTCCCCTTCTTCTTACAACACTCAACAGACGTCTGGGGACCGAGGAGACCAGTTTCTCAGGTTTAGAAATAGGAATGCTCTCCCATTCTTGTCTAATACAGGCCTCTAACTTTTCCATCGTCTTGGGCCTTCTTTGTTGCACCTTCCTCTTTATGATGCGCCAAATGTTCTCTATAGGTGAAAGATCTGGACTGCAGACCGGCCATTTCAGTACCCGGATCCTTCTCCTACGCAGCCATGATGTTGTGATTGATGCAGAATGTGGTCTGGCATTATCTTGTTGAAAAATGCAGGGTCTTCCCTGAAAGAGATGACGTCTGGATGGGAGCAGATGTTGTTCTAGAACCTGAATATATTTTTCTGCATTGATGGTGCCTTTCCAGACATGCAAGCTGCCCATGCCACACGCACTCATGCAACCCCATACCATCAGAGATGCAGGCTTCTGAACTGAGCGTTGATAACAACTTGGGCTGTCCTTGTCCTCTTTGGTCCAGATGACATGGTGTCCCAGATTTCCAAAAAGAACTTCGAATCGTGACTCGTCTGACCACAGAACAGTCTTCCATTTTGCCACATTCCATTTTAAATGATCCCTGGCCCAGTGAAGACGCCTGAGCTTGTGGATCTTGCTTAGAAATGGCTTCTTCTTTGCACTGTAGAGTTTCAGCTGGCAGCGGCGGATGGCACGGTGGATTGTGTTCACTGACAATGGTTTCTGGAAGTATTCCTGAGCCCATTCTGTGATTTCCTTTACAGTAGCATTCCTGTTTGTGGTGCAGTGTCGTTTAAGGGCCCGGAGATCACGGGCATCCAGTATGGTTTTATGGCCTTGACCCTTACGCACAGAGATTGTTCCAGATTCTCTGAATCTTCGGATGATGTTATGCACAGTTGATGATGATAGATGCAAAGTCTTTGCAATGTTTCGCTGGGTAACACCTTTCTGATATTGCTCCACTATCTTTCTGCGCAACATTGTGGGAATTGGTGATCCTCTACCCATCTTGGCTTCTGAGAGACACTGCCACTCTGGGAAGCTCTTTTTATACCCAGTCGTGTTGCCAATTGACCTAGAGCAATGAAGATAAGGAAATCTACAAGATTAGGCAGAAAGAGGCCAAGCAAGTTGTGACGAAACCAACCTCGCCACGGTGTTTTGGAGGGGGCTGGTTGCCAGCCTCTTGCCCCAGGATTATGGCCCATACTAACTTTAAAGAAGACAGGCCGGCCGCACAGCTTAAATCTGTCTTTGGAATGGTATTTTGTTATGTGAGGGTACCCAGATGGCTAGTTTAATTGTATTCGTGTGGTCTGAGTGCCATTCACCTAATGATATGCACTCAGACTTGAGCTATCTGGGAATATGTTAAATGTCTGTGGTTGCTGGGAGGGTGTGACATTGTGTGTTTAAATGGTGATTTCTGTCCTGTTGTCCCCACATGTGTATTGGCGATCTCCCCTTTGTCCTGAGAGATAATTGGATTATCCCTCGGTTGTCTCTGGGGCAGAGAGGAGGAAACCATGATACATTGTGGGGATGTGTTGTATCTGTTCGGTGTGTCGCAGTCTCCATTCTGGTCCCCTGGGGGCGTGTCCACCAGATGGGGACTTGCATAAATACGGGCGGGTAGCCCTCAATAAAGTGTTCCTGTTTTATCCTTCATCATGTTGAGACTGGTGTTTGGATAACTGATCAAAACTGGGGGATTGCTATACGCTGAAGATTTGCTATACTCCCCCTGCATAACTACTAGCTCTTGTAAGAGCTGTTCCTGCTCTCTGGCTGTAGGAGAGGTTCACCCACTGGAGCCTGGAGCCTTGTAGTAGGTCCAGCGTGGGTGGAGGACGGTGAGACCCCAACCAAGCTGCGGCGGTTCGTGGGGTCTGCAGGGCGTACGGTGTCAAGTGGAGTCCTTGGAGTCCTCGGAAAGCACTAGGAGCATCTATCGAAGGAGGTACCCGGTCGGGGTGCTAGGAGATCCGTTACACAAGTTATAAGAACTTCTAAAGCGCAGGCAGAAGAAAAACTAGCTCAGTTTCTGAAAAAAGGGGATAAGACATTCTTCAGATATATAAATGAAAAAAGGAAATTAAAACAAGAAATAACTAAATTAAAAATAAAGGACGGAAGGTACGTAGAAGAGAATAAAGGGCTAGCCGACTGCCTTAATGAATACTTCTGTTCAGTTTTTACAAAAGAAAAAGAAGGAGAAGGACCTCCACTAGAAAGGATGACTATTAAATCGTTTGATGCATGTGTGTTTACAGAGGAAGATGTTCTAAGTTTGCTGTCTAAAGTGAAGACAAATAAGTCACAGGGGCCTGATGAGATACACCCAAAATTATTAAAAGAGCTTAGTGGTGAGCTGGCAAAACCGTTAACAGATTTATTTAACCAATCATTAGTAACAGGAGTCGTCCCGGAAGATTGGAAATTGGCAAATGTCGTGCCCATTCACAAGAAAGGTAGTAGGGAGGAATCAAGCAACTATAGACCAGTGAGTCTGACATCAATAGTAGGCAAATTAATGGAAACCCTATTAAAGGAGAGGATTGTGGAACATCTAAAATCCCATGGATTGCAAGATGAAAAACAACATGGGTTTACTTCAGGGAGATCATGTCAAACAAATCTTATAGATTTTTTTGACTGGGTGACTAAAATAATAGACGGTGGAGGTGCAGTAGACATCGCTTATCTAGATTTTAGTAAGGCTTTTGACACTGTCCCACACAGAAGACTTATCAATAAACTGCAGTCATTGAGCATGGACTCCCATATTGTTGAGTGGATTAGGCAGTGGCTGAGTGACAGACAACAGAGGGTTGTAGTCAATGGAGAACATTCAAAACAAGGTCATGTTACCAGTGGGATTCCACAGGGATCTGTACTGGGACCAATTTTGTTTAATATCTTCATAAGTGATATTGCAAAAGGCCTCGATGGTAAGGTTTGTCTTTTTGCTGATGACACAAAGATATGTAACAGGGTTGATGTTCCTGGAGGGAAACGCCAAATGGAAAAGGATTTAGGAAAACTAGAAGAATGGTCAGAACTCTGGCAACTGAAATTTAATGAGGATAAGTGCAAGATAATGCACCTGGGGCGTAAAAACCCAAGGGCAGAATATAGAATATTTGACACAGTCCTGACCTCAGTATCTGAGGAAAGGGATTTAGGAGTAATTATTTCAGAAGACTTAAAGGTGGGAAGACAATGTAATAGAGCAGCAGGAGATGCCAGCAGAATGCTTGGATGTATAGGGAGAGGTATAAGCAGTAGAAAGAGTGAAGTGCTTATGCCGCTGTACAGAACACTGGTGAGACCTCACTTGGAGTATTGTGCGCAGTACTGGAGGCCATATCTCCAGATGGATATAGATACTCTAGAGAGAGTTCAGAGAAGAGCTACTAAACTGGTACATGGATTGCAGGATAAAACTTACCAGGAAAGGTTAAAGGACCTTAATATGTAGAGCTTGGAAGAAAGAAGAGACAGAGGGGAGATGATAGAAACTTTTAAATACATAAAGGGAATCAACTCGGTAAAGGAGGAGAGCATATTTAAAAGAAGAAAAACTACCACAAGAGGACACAGTTTTAAATTAGAGGGGCAAAGGTTTAAAAGTAATATAAGGAAGTATTACTTTACTGAGAGAGTAGTGGATGCAGGGAATAGCCTTCCTGCAGAAGTGGCAGCTGCAAATACAGTGGAGGAGTTTAAGCATGCATGGGATAGGCATAAGGCCATCCTTCATATAAGATAGGGCCAGGGACTATCCATAGTATTCAGATATATTGGGCAGACTAGATAGGCCAAATGGTTCTTATCTGCCGACACATTCTATGTTTCTATGTAATTAGTGGTAATTGGTCTTCCAGCTCTTCGTTATGCTCAAATTTACTTTTTCCAGCCTCTTATTGCTACTTGTCCCAACTTTTTTGGGATTTGTTGACACCATGAAAATTTGAATCAACGTATTTTTCCTTTAAAATGATACATTTACTCGGATTAAACGTTTGATCTGTCATCTACGTTCTATTACAAATAAAATATTGACATTTGCCATCTCCACATCATTGCATTCAGTTTTTATTCACAATTTGTTTAGTGTCCCAACTTTTTGGGAATCCGGTTTGTAGTTGAAGACAGCACACCAATGTCTTTTTTGAATTATTGCTTTTTTTGTTTAGTTAATTTCAGTAGCGTGCAGTGCAGAGTTCCGGTCCCTTATTGTAGGACGCCCTCTATCAAGTTGGTCTGATGTTTGTGTGGATGACTGGTGCAAAAATATTGTGTCGGACAGCGGTGTCCAACTTGTATCAAAATTTTGGAGATCTTTTTGTTAGTATTTGTTTGTATCACTCAACCTTTAACTGGGAAACTAACAGGTAGACCAAGAGGCTGAATCAGTATCTGAGATGTTATGTTACTGAAAACCAAGGTGATTGGGTATCATACATCTCACTGGCCAAATTAACTATTAATAATAACCGATGTAACAATTCTACCAATGTTTCACCGTTCTTCTGTAATTATGTGCTCGTACAAGCCCTACCCGTGTTCCCGGCCCTGCCTACTACCTTAGGCAGCATAAAACTTTTATGTGATGCAGCTTCAACATATATCCCTTTAACTCTAAGGTTCTCCATGTCAGCCTTTTACAAGCAGGTTGGATGGGAGAGCAGCGTGAAGCTGCATCTCATAGAATACATTGGAGATTCTGCACACAGCACTTAGTATAGATATTGTGAGTCAGGGAGAGCAATGTGAAGTTATATCTCATAGAATATCCTAGAGATTCTGCATGCAGCACTCACAAATACAAAAGGCTTTATGAGTCAAGGACCTTTTACATGGGTAGAAAATCGAATAGATTATTGCTAACGATGAGCGTTCATAGTAACACTTGGTAGCGGTGATCTGGCAGTGTAAATGTACTGCCGATTACCCAATGAACAAGCAAAACACTTGTTCATCGGGTAATTGGAACGTTTGTGTGAACACAAAAATACTATGCTGACAGCAGATTGTGCTGTGTATACACGATCTGCTGCTGGGAAACAATGAGTTGTTATGTGGAAGAACGATGGCATTAGCGATCGCTCCTCCCCATCTCTGGAGGAGATCACTGCATGTAAATGCAGCGGCCTCCTCCTCCAGCGAGCCGCAGATTGTGGGGAAGATACACTTCCTTCCTGACAATCTTCTGAAATATCATTCTGAGTAAAGGGACCTTCAGGGGAAGCAACGTGAAGTTACATCTGAAAGAATACCCAAGAGATTCTGCACACAGCACATATATAGTAGAGAATAGATAACCAGTGTAAATCAGGAGAGAGCAGTGTGAAGCTGCATCTCATAGAATACACTGAAGATTTTGAACACAATACAGAAATAGTATTGAAAAGCAATATGAGTCGGAGGGAGTAGTGTGAAGCTACATCTCATAGAATTAGGGTTGCTACCTTTCCCAACAAACAATAGCGGCTAAGTTAAGCCACTCCCCCCAAAGGTGATCTGGTTGTGGGGGCATGGCTTAACACGGGGTGTTAAGTCGCTATGTCATAATGTGGCTCCTAGTATTAATAATGCCCCCAGTAATAGTAATGTCTCGATTAGTGCCCCCAGAATTAATAATGTCTTCATTACTGCTCCTCAGTAATATTAATGCCCCATTTGTGCCCCTAGAATTAATAATGCCCACATTAGTGCCCCCCAATAATATTAATGCACCCCTTCTCCAGCAGTCTCCTTGCCACTGAAGATAGGAACCATGGTCACCACAACAGGAAGAACATTTTGTCGGTGCTGCGTCAAGGAGGGCTGACTCATGCGCCCTGCATAATACACATCTTAAAACTAGTTGTAAGTCTTCCATCAAACTGCAAGATGTCTTAAAAATGGCCAAGAAATTGTGCATGCACTTCATCCACTCTTACCGTTCAAAACACGCCCTCCTTGAGCTGCAAAGGCAGAATAGTGTTCCCCAACATCATCTCATATGCAAGGTTTCCACACGTCGGAACTCCACCCTCCACATTTTGGACCGACTACATGAGCAGAGGAAGTCCGTGAACGATTACTTGATGATGCAGGCAGACAGGGGTACTCCCCTGTGAAACTTCAACGTTAACTAGTGGAAGCTCATGCGTAACACCTGAAATTTTACAGGCCCTTTGTGGAGGCCACTTTATTTGTCAGGACTACGGGATGAATTATGTCATTCCACTCTTGGAACAGATGCTGTAAAATCTGGTTGGCCAGGGGACAGGAGACATGGCGCCTACATTTCACGGTCACCTGAGCCCTGTGGGGGCAGAACTGGCAGAGGAGGAGGATGACGAGGAGGGCATTAAATCCAAGAACTTGCATGCAGAAATAGGTGATTTATCTTCCCAAGCAACAGGAGAGGAGCATAAAGAGCAGGAGGAGAATGAGGAGCTGGAGGACAATGAGGAAGACCAGCCAGGTGACCCCAACAGACTCTGGAAGTATGCAATGGAGGCAAGAAGTCCCTCCGATTCCTTTGTGCAAATGGCCAGATGCATGATGTTGTCACTACGCAAGAAGTTGAGTTGCTTGTGTAGTGACAGCCGCATTAACCCCATTCGAAAGAGGAATGACTACTGGCTCTCCACCATGTTAGACCCTCACTACTGAGCCAAAATAGGGGCCTTTTTTTACACCTTTTGAGTAGGATGATAAACTCAACTACTATTGAGACATCCTATGTAGTTGGTTTGTCGCTGCCTATGTGCACCATCGCCCATCCTCACAAAGGTCTGACCGGGGGGGGCCCTCTGCGCTCACGCTTCACTGCCATGACTGCTGAGGAAGGGGGGGGGGAAGCACCAGCTCCATCAGCAGCAAATTAAGTCTTGAGTCTCTGATGAGCATGGTTCTTCACCTGCCTACATTGAAAACCACACAGCACTCAGTGGTGGCATATTCGGACTGCACCCTGTCACCCCAAATCTAAGAGTTTAGTGCAGCAGGGGGCATAGATACCCCAAAGAGAACTCGCCTTTCAACACAAAATGTTGAGAGAGTAACCTTTAGAAAGAGGAGGAATCAGATGTGGCTCTGCCAGGATTTCCACACACCAGTGCCTGATGAATGAGGCTTACTGTAGTGTGCTGCCAAACCAGAACATTGTAAAAAATGGCCTGTTACTTCTGCCCACGTCCTGCTGCCACTATTCTGATGCTGCTACCCGCTTTATGCCACACGCCTGCTGCATCTGAAGACATCTCCTTCTGCCACCATCTTGTGCTGTTAGTCCCATTGCAGTTCCCCCCCCCTCACTCTGTTCTAGGCCCACAGTGATGACTCCTTTTGCTGTTGACACCCTCACTACTCTGTGACCGGGCCACTATTGTGACTGTTCACACTGTTGCCACCCTCACCAGTCTGTTCTGGGACCATTAGTGTCCCTGTTTAACCTTATTTATATAACCGTTTATTTTAACGTTCTTCTGATCTGCAGAAGAACCGAAAAATGGAAAAATGCATCCTTTTTTTGGAGCATCCATAAGCCTTGATCACACGATCAGTATTTTGCATCAGAATTTGATCATGATTTGGAAGCCATAAGCAGAGATCGGTCCAAAACACAGAAGACATACAAATATTTCCATTCATCTCTGTTTTGGACTCTACTGTTTTTGTTTTACAAATACTGATCAATTAGTGACCAAATGCTGACCACGTGAAGGCGGATGCTAAAAAGACAGGATCCATTTTTTGGGGGGTTGTTCTTGTGACGGATCAGAAGAAGGGAAAAAAAAAACTGTGGCATCAACACAAACTTACCCCTGACACGCTCTCCACTCTTCACATACACCCCCTGAGGAAGCTTACGCAAAACGTGTGTTGGGTCTCTTTTGGATCACTATTTGGGCATTTATGTAATTTTCCATTTTATTATATTGTTTATTTTATTGTCCCTGTACATTGTATTTTTTGCACTTGGCACTTTAACTTATGTACTGAATTTGGCTCCAATATTTTGTTCACATTTTTGGTGAGGTCATTGTAATATGTACTCCATTTGGGTATTCATTAATTATTTAGTATCTCCTTGACCTCTCCATGTATTGTTTTTACATGTCGTCCATCTTGTGATCCTTTCCCACCCTGTGTGTCTCTCGCCCACCTATGTATTGTCTTTTATTGTATTTTATCGGATTTTCCCCTGTTTTTGGGAACCATAATAAAGTTTACATATATTGTTATTCGTGCTTGGTCCTTTTTCTTTTTTGGTGTTGATACTTGGTGTACAGGCCTAGTACGCATACTCACTTTGTGAGTATTCTATTATTGGTGTCTTCACCCTCTCCCCTCTGTCATGGGGCCACTACTTGTATCAGTGTCTACCAGAATACCTTATTTATCAATCAATGTGGACACCCCACAAACAGTGAAATGAAACCGCTCTTTAACACTATAAATAAACAAAAAATACCAATGCAGTAGAAACAGATAATATCAGATCACAGCAGATTATCATCAATTCAGGTTATTTTTATTGCTGAGTACATAGGAAAACATGCGACAGTTCGCGTGTGAACGTTTTCGGCACGTAGGCCTTCGTCAGACACTAAAATTGCAATAGAACAAAATTGATCAAAACATAGAAAAATGACAAGTACAAGGACTGACGTAACAAGAGACCGGCTGTAAGTATTGTAAGTATTGGAGAAGACTATACTCTAGGGTTGTCATACATAAGCTGTGATGTTAAACTACATTCCTGATGTAGTAATAATAATCTGACATATCAAACTGAGGATGTGCACTACAGATAGTCATGAATACATAGCAAAGATTGATCTTCATTATGATGTCATAATGCTAAATACAAAATGTAGCTGAATACATAACGTAGCTGAATACATAACGTAGCTGAATACATAACGTTAGTCCTCTAGGATCTCCAGTGTAGAGCATTAAGGCACATAGGAAATGAGAGAAAATAAGGTTATGAATATCATAGATGGTTTATACTCATAGTAAATACTCTACTAAATACAAAACGTCAAAGTGCTGAATACATAATCAATAGAGAAGATAAATACCATAGGGGTCTAAGCTCTAGGTAATACTATACTGAGTACATAAATGGGAGAAAAAGGGTTGCAAATATCATAGAGGACTGCGTTCCGGGTACATTCTATGCTGAATATATCGTCCATAATAATATCAGAGTGCTGAGTACATCATGGTAATTATATGCGTCATGCTGGGTTCATAAACCGTAGTGTCCACTGGAATTCGTATTGAGGACATGATGGAGGTGACTCCTCCGGTGATCATCAATCAGTTAAGGAAAAATGACCATGCCAGGCATATATACAATGGTAATATGTGGTATCGTACTTAGGTGAACTCCTTCTCCCAAATGTAATATAAGGTTGTCTGCAGGTAGGTCTCTCTGTGTCATGCTATCACTGTATATTCTGAATTTCCTAATTGTTATTAGGACTCCTCAGTACAAAGAAGAAATATATACTGAATTATACCATGAAAAATTATGAAAAAATATGAAATAAATATGAAAACTATATCCAGGCCATAATCTCCTAAGAGGGGACTTACCTATGCCGCAGTAGGTAACAGGAGCAGAGAAGAGTTGGCACACCAAAGGAAAAAGGTGCAGTAATGCACCAGAGGCAAAAAATCTGTTCTTTATTGTAAATGCATTAAAACCATGGCCTTGAGTAATGGCAGATCAATAGAAGTGATCCTCAGAATTCGCCAATTCCAACAATCTTGTGGTTTATTTAGAAGGCAACAAACACAGCGACGTTTTGACGTGAAGTCTTTATCAAGCCAAGCAATGACCAGTCTTACTGTGTCCGAAATATGTCTTTTTTTTTTTTTCCTTTTGTACAAGATGTTTTTTAATGTATTTACAATAAAGGATAGATTTTTTTTTTTTAAGGAGACCTGGAGAAATATTTTTTTTCTACACTGGATTTCCACATCATTGCCTATGTCTGCAACGCGCAGCCCCACATGCCCCCTATCGCGTCCCAGGTGTAGTAAGAATGCAGAGTGGTGTAGTGCGGCCTAAATGTCTCTTTATATGTCACGCTGCTCCTACCTGGATACAGCGGGTCCCCAGGCTCCAAAGCAAAAAATAAAGGGAGATTAATTGAGGGATAAAGGAAAAATAACTTGAGTTCAGACCTTGTGATGCAATTCAATGGCAACTTTACTTGAATAAACGTTCATCCAGATGATTTGCAGGCTTTGTCTGGGTTCCAGCAGGCTTTAGCATAAACTGGCAGGCACACTCAATAACTCTGCTTTATCTCTTTCTCTGCTGTACTGACCGGCTTGATGAAATACTTTGCTTTCTTTCTTCATGCTGCACTAAACTCTGCTCAAAGGGAACCTGTCACCTCCAAAAACCATCCCAAGCCACCAGCAGTACCTGACAGTAGCCAGCAGTGTGTTTCCGACGATAATTTTCTTCCCGAAGGCCGATGCGGCTAAAGTTCAGAAAACGTTCTTTTATCCCCTGCCAACACGCTTCTCTAGTCATGCTTGAAGTCAAGGGGGCAGCGGCCTCCTTACTTCAAGTCAAGATAACCACGCCCCCTTCCCTGCCCCTTCGCTGTGACTGACAGCGCTTATGCAGAGAGTTTCTGTACTTCTGATCTGCTCTGGTGTTCTTAGATGGGGTGCCGTTGACTGTTTTTCCCCTCTTGACACTCAGTAAATAGCTTATTTTCAGCTGAGAACTCTTCCTCTTGCTGATTTCTCTTATTGTGCCCAAAGAACTATTCCTCTGGCCCCTATGGCCTCCAGACATCTTTCTTCATGGCCAGCAGAGCTTAGGGTGCTCTGGTTGACGTAGGCACACCTGAGCGTGCCCCTGCTCACACACCTCCTGCCTAGCTTAGAACTAGAACTCGCACTAATTGGAAACTTCTGCCCCACCCTTCCGGCAGGAAGCAGGATTGGCCCACTTCTGGCCAAAGGGGGGAGAATGGAATGGTGAGTTCCTTTCTCTCTAACTATAGCTCTGCCATTTGCACTGCCACCTGCTGGTGAACCAGGCTTATCACACGTAATAATACAGTTGCATAGAAAGATTATATCATTGCACCATGTAGAGGACCTGGACAGAAATACATAAGATGGCATTTAGGTTAGACCATTAAAGATAGAAGCAGGGTGTAGGAGTGGTAACACCACTCCGGGGTGTTACATGTCCAGTTCAGGAATTCTCCATTCACTCAGTTATGGATGCTACAAGTTTATGACAAGGATGATGAGTGATGCTCTTTCTTTCTGTTATTATTTTACTACTGCTCTCCTGGTCTCTTAGATAAGGAAGACATGATACCTTTAACAGCATTCTATGGATGAGGCAACATGCAGAGGAACAAGGTCGATAGACCAGAGTGTGGAGGAGAAATGTCTGAGAGCTGCCAGGAGGATTTCATATATGATGGTACAATCCTGTAGTTTATATGAAATCAGCAACACAAGAGTGACTGACAACCTGTCTACACACGAGAGCAAGCTTTGAACTAGTTGTCACACTGAGGATCACATGACAGAGCTGCCCATAAAGAAGAGGTTGAAAATGTATGGATGCAACTGAGCTGTTATGTTGATCGTCCATGCCTACCAACATCTCTTCCCTCCCAGCGGGCTTGGCTGCCAGAGTACTCACCTCTCCCACTCCTCCACACTGCAGGCTTCTCATGTAGGTCCCTGTCTACTTCCTGGGACTCTTTCCTTAAGGTTACTCATATATGTTCTTCCTGGCATGTTTAAGGGCTAATCTGTCCCTATAGGCCCCTAGTTATACAGGTATAATAGTTATACAGCTATAGGTATACTATAGGTTTCTAGCTTGTCTAGGTGTGTTGTAGTTTTGTTCTGTCCTCTCGTGCCTGACTTCTTCCTGTTTACCGGTTAGACTCTGTGCCACCAACCTTGACCTTTGCCTGACTACCATACTACATGAACTCTGCCTACCCTGACCTTGGCTTGTTCACTGACCATATTTTGCCCTTCTCACGCACTGGTGTCTGTTGTCCTGTTGGCCCCTGCAGTGAAGGACAGATGCCCGTATGGAGGAGGAAGGATGAAAACCAGGGATCCACCTCAACAACATCCTCAGGAGTAGCCCCAAGCCAAATCAGATTGGTAGACATTTGCTTTTTTAAATGACTCTAAAAAGGGCAATTGGGTCCAAAAATTGTCAGGAAGACCTCTCAATGTGTCTCAGATTTTCTAGAAACATCCCAAATAGAGAAGTCACTAATATGATTGTCAGTGGCACAACACTGGAATAGACCACGTGATCTAAAAGAGGAAGTGAACAAGAACAGGAAACTGCGGTGGACGGCTGAAGTCGAGGCCTTTCCTGGAGATTTGCTAATAGTGTAAACAGGTCTATAGACACAAAAGTGGATTTAAAAAATAAAATCCTCGCCATTCCAGGAAAAAATGTGCTACAAAAGAATTAAATTGTGGCTGCAAATAGAAAAAAAAGAGTTCAATATTATATATATATATATATATATATATATATAAATAATCTCAATGACATCATAATAATCTCTATATACACTGCCTGTCCAAAAAAAAAGTCGCCACCCAAAAAAAAAGGTCACACACTCTAATATTTAGTTGGACCGCCTTTGGCTTTTATTACGGCACGCATTCGCTGTGGCATTGTTTCGATAAGCTTCTGCAATGTCACAAGATTTATTAATTTTTCACCAAGATCTTGCATTGATGATGGTAGAGTCTGACTGCTGCGCAAAGCCTTCCCCAGCACATCCCAACGATTCTCAATGGGGTTAAGGTCTGGAGTCTGTGGTGGCCGATCCATGTGTGACAATGATGTCTCCTGCTCCCTGAACCACTCTTTCACAATATGAGCCCGATGAATCCTGGCATTGTCATCTTGGAATATGCCCGTGCCATCAGGGAAGAAAAAAATCCATTGATGGAATAACCTGGTCATTTAGTATGTTCAGGTGGTCGCTGACCTCATTCTTGGAGCACATACTGTTGCTGAACCTAGACCTGACCAACTGCAGCAACCCCAGATCATAGCACTGCCCCCACAGGCTTGTACAGGAGGCACTAGGCATGATGGGGGCATCACTTCATCTGCCGCTCTTCTTACCCTGATGCGCCCACCACTCTGGAACAGGGTAAATCTGGACCCATCAGACCACATGACCTTCTTCCATTGCTCCAGAGTCCAATCTTTAAGCTCCCTAGCAAATTTAAGCCTTTTTTTCTGGTTTGCCTCACTGATTAGTGGTTTTCTTACGGCTACACAGCTGTTCAGTCCCAATCCCTTGAGTTCCCTTCGCATTGTGCGTGTGGAAATGCTCTTACTTTCACTATTAAACATAGCCCTGAGTTCTACTGTTGTTTTTCTTCGATTTGATTTCACCAAACATGTAAGTGATCGCCTATCACGATCATTCAGGATTTCTTCCTCGAATACGATGGGTCCCCACTATCCTTCCAGTTTTTAATAATGCGTTGGACAGTTCTTAACCCAATTTTAGTAGTTTCTGCAATCTCCTTAGATGTTTTCTCTGCTTGATGCATGCCAATGATTTCACCCTTCTCAAACAGACTAACATCTTTTCCACGACCACGAAATGTGTCTTTCGACGTGGTTGTTTAAGAAATGAGAAGCAACTCATTGCACCAGTTGGGGTTAAATAGCTTGTTGCCAGCTGAAAGATAATCGCCCGAGCAGTAATTATCCAATAGGAGGCTCAGAATTATTTGCGTAAAAAATACACATTAGGGTGTATGACCTAGAAAACGTAAGTATACTTACCACGTGTTTGCCAGTTCATGCTGATGTTTGTCTATGAGCCATATCAGCAGTCTTTTTACTGGCTTTTATTGTGGCACCTCTCTTTCATTGTCCTCAGTGGATGGCAAAGTGCACGGCCATCCTCTGAGTGGATACTAAATATCCAGCCGTTAACATTTTGCTCCTATTGAGCCCGGCATTGGATATGATTTCAGAGGTTTGACCTGTGTGGGCATCTGTGATACATTGGCACTATACATTCCTCATATTACTCAATGGTGAATACATTTCGGATGCCTGCCTCTCATCCTCTGCCTTGGTGGTCTTAACTTTTGAGTGTGTCCACCTGACCTTGACCTACATGTAAATAATAGGCTCTGAACGTATTTACAGCATTCAACCTACATAGTCATCGTGAGCCACGTTTTGACCTCTGAGTCAGCCTATCACACATTACGTTTTCTAGGTCTCACACCCTAGTGTGTATTTTTAATGCAGACTATCAATAAACATTTGTTGTTTTAGTTTTAACGTCCTAAATTATATCTGCTTTACCTGAAGTTCTAGGAAGCCAAAAAGAGGAAGATCTTCTTATGAATGGACAATGGACCGGCAGTTCTGGGCAGAGTCTGGGTGGGATAGTCTCCAAAGATTTCAAAGTTTCAATTAACACAATTCAGATGAGTACATAGGTCTCCAGAGATAAAACTAAAGGGGTGCAGAGGTTGCATTCAGAACTGGGCCCTGCAGGCTGAGGGTGGCCGAAAGGACCCTGTGTAACAAATGAGCCGTCCAGTATGAAAAATGACCCTGCAGGGCGCAAGAGCTTCATTTAGGAGCCCCATAGAAAAGGAGCACCTTCTGGTGCATCTCCACAATTATCACCATGTCTTCATATCCTTCTTCCTAGGACCAGATGTCTACTTGACCCACCCTACAGGTTAACACACCATTATTGATGTGTCCTTCGTTATATGAGTCTATTAATATAATATAATCACAATTGACAGGGGTTTAGAAGTAGTACTTGCAACCATCCCATAGTGCCTAAGGAATTCCAGAGGCCACTCTGCCACATAAGGAGACACTAATATTTTATATGAAACATGACAAATGTGGGGTCAGAGATGTAGCTGTATCGGGGCAATGGATGAATCTAAGAGAAAAGGGCCTGTTTACTTACCCTCCTCATTCCCGTCTTATGTTCAGAACCGGCACCTTTGCACTGCGTGCGATGGCAAACAATGTCAGGACCTCGAGCAGCGACACCTAAAGCTGAACAATAGCCGGGAGCCATAAGGCTATCTAGTCTTCCCTGGGGTCTGAATACTTTAGGGGGTATGATCTACCGTAGGGTCTGAAATTCATGTAAAGAGAGGTCTAGTCTTGGACTTGATTTTAATATAGAGGTCTGGTCTGGGGTCTGATAGTCATATAGGTGCTCTGAGTGTATTAAGGGGTCTTGTCTGGATATCAAGTCAATTTTGTGGTGTGGTACTCATGTAGTGGTCTGGTCTAGGGTTTGATAATATAGGGGTCTGGTTTGGGTTTCATATGAATATAAGGGTCTGGTCTGGTGACTGACATTCATGTAGGTGGTAAAAGTATACATAGGGGGTCTCATCTGGGGTCTGAAATCAATATAAGTGGATATGTCATATAAATCTATATTGTAATGTCGAATTTAGAGATGAGCGAAATTTTAAAAAATTTGATTCGGCGGATTCACCAAACTTCAACAAGAAATTCTATTTGTTACGAATTAATTCATCATGAAACACGATAAATCAGGTATACCCGTATGTCATGGTGGCAGAGGGAATGCATGAAGCAGATCCCGACGAATCCCCTCATTTAACCCCTCAGATGCCGCAATCTGTGTTTAGGTAAGGCAGAAGGATGCGCGATATATCAGACCGCCCTTTAATACTGATTCTGATGCACAGTAAGTCTGTAAAATAACAGATTAACTGTGAATTGGAATCTCGTAGTGATCACAGCACTCTATCTATTCTGACCGGTTTGGGTGCACGTCATGGTATGTTCCTGGCTCCACCTTTTGGAACGTATAAATATTCAACAATTTAGGCAGCACTCCAGATTTTGCTTAAGTGATTTTTATTTGCTTAGCCCGACATAGTCGTCCTTTTTGTAACACCGTTTCGGGCAGAAAGAATGCCCTTCATCAGGCTAGTCGTATGCCCATGATATTGTGGATGGCCGGCCATCCACAATCCCATGTGCATACGACTAGCTTGATGAAAAGCATTCTTTCTGCCCGAAACGTTGTTACAAAAAGGACCACTATGTCCGGCTAAGCAAATAAAAATCACTTAAGCAAAATCTGGAGTGCTGCCTAAATTGTTGAAGATTAACTGTGAATGTCACAGCAGTTGAACAAGATAAACGCGAGATAGAAACATAGAATGTGTCGGCAGATAAGAACCATTTGGCCCATCTAATCTGCAGGGATTACACTCAACCTGCAGTCTCCCTATGCTCTCCCTACAGTCTCAAAAAACTCTCCCTACGATCTACCTACACTGCCCCTGCACTCTCCCTATTCAATATTTGTTTTTAACAGTTTTTAACTGTTTTCAGCAACACTGTCCCTAGCGCCTTTGCACTTGTCATGTCTCTCCCCGTGCTCAGCTCACAGTGAAATGGTGGAGACCACACAGGATGAGGCTTTTATAGGGTTGTGACCTCAAAGGGACTGGCTATCTGCGGATTGGCTGGCTGCACGGCATTATGGGTGATCTCACGTTCCCGGGTTTCTTTCTTTGACTTTGTAACACCTGCAGCAGCCATTTTAGAAAGAAAAATTATTCATTACCACGAAGGGCAAGAAAATTAGAATTTTTCCTAAACTTCAGATGGAATTTTACTTCGGATGCTTAGATGAGTGTCAGTCTTCACTGCAGTTGTGGAATTCTGTTCCTCCATAAGAGCAATGAATTGTGTGAGAACATATTCCCAGAAATAAGGGAATACGTGCGATGTACATGTGATTTTCATGAGGAAGCCGTGTAACTGCAACCCAGGGGGCCTCCAGGAATATCAGTCAAGAAGAATATTACTGCAGTGTGCCTGTGTAGACCGCACATATCCAGAACTAAAAATATAATTGCACTTGCAGCAGTTTTGTAAAACCTAGTTTTTATTTGTGAAGAACAGATGTTAAAATGAAAAAAAAAAAAACACTCAATGTTTCAGAGGTTATAAATCATCTTGTGTCTTTATTGTTTGTATCAAAGCAACAACAAAAAAAGTCCCTTCTCGTTGACTTAACTTTAAGAACCGGAACTTCTAACACATCCTAATTACAGGGCTGCGGGTCCTGGTGGCGCCGTGGCAGCGGTTGCTGCTGTTTTTGTACTGCCCCGGTTTGCAGAATACGACCTGAAGTTATAAATCAATAACAGAACACATGGCGGGAGAGGAATCACTAGTGCTGTAGGATGCGTGAATTCACTAGTAGGTATAAGGCTGAGTTCACACTCCAGTTATTTCATCAGTTATTGTGTGCCAAAGCCAGTAGTGGAGCCTCCACAGAGATCGGGTATAATGGAAAGATTTCCTCCTGTTCTGTGTTCAGAGCTGCACGATAACCGATAAAAATAACTGACCAAATAACTGAAGTGTAAAAACAGCCTAAATGGCAAAAAATTGCATCAGAATACATCATACAGCACCAGGATGGACACCAGTCTCAACTACAAATGGCGGCAGAGTTTATGTAGGTAAAAGGGTGGGTGAGGGGCGCTTTTGGGTGTGTCTTAACACAGAGTGCTATTTTACACCAATGTTTGGTTCATACCTTAGGTTTTGTGGCATCTAAAAAAAAGGTTAATGGTCTGCATGTTTCACATTAAAGATCAGGTATGGACAGGAGAGGGGTCGTGTAAAGTGTAACCTTTACTGATGTTTGTCTGTCTCATCTGGTCTCTTGTAAACGTCTAGGTCATGGCATCAGTAAATGGGGTGATTACATGAGCACGGGCTGTAAAAGAAAAGACCCCCCCATGTGACAATCAGAGATTGATGGGGGAGGTTGATAACATGCACAGATGTCCATGTTACACATTCCCCTGGGTCATGTTCAAAAAAAGAGAAAGAGGTGTGCTTCAACTCCTCTCCCTGCAGCCCGTCAGCACACCCCACTGCCCCTTCCTTCTTCTCCATGCTGGCTGAGATTACAGCCAGCTAAGGAGGGGGTTCTCCTTCTTCTGTATCTCAGGCAGTATAGCAGCTGGACAGATGAGCTTTAATCTAAGCTGTAAAACAAGACCAGGATATAGCCATTAGAAAAATTAGATTTTATAGGTAATACCTGCAGATCTCAATCCCAACTTGCTTTCTAAAGGCTCACCTTTAAAATATGACTGGCTCATTTCTCTAGCTGCTATACAGCCTGAGACAGAGCCATTAGCAGCAGGAAAAATTAACTTGTATTGTACCTACATGTCTAATGAAGTGAAAATTATTACCAGCAACTAGTGCCACCAGTACAAATTCAATATTGTATATTGAATAAACTTTCTAAATTTTGGGTCCATCGTGCACTCCACTTTTTGGAGTAACACTATCTTCGAGCAGTTGACTTTTGGTTGGTTCACATATCCAGTGCTAACGCTGGTAGTCTTTTCCAGCAGTGAGAAAAAATGGATCAGGCTGGTTTCTGGCATACAGTAAATGCCAACGTTCTGCTGGAGAAATAGCATAACCCTCATTTATGAAACCTTTCTAATAGGCAACCAATCACAGAGCAGCTTTTATTTTGTAGATCCTTTTAAGAAAAAAAAATTCAGCACCGTGATTGGTCATTGCTATCATACCCACTAACCTTTGCATCTCAAAAAATAGGAAATTTTAGCAACGCCCCTGGTCCACCCACAAACACGAAGATACAATTTTTGGCCAGGTACATAACATGGTTGTGTGCATGATGCTCTAATGGAGTTGTCCTGGATTAGAAAAACATGGCTGCTCTCTTTCAAAAATGACGCCACACTTGTCTACCTGCAATACCAGATACAACCTGAGGGCAGGTGTGGCACTGTTTCTGGAGCGACACCTAAGTGCATACCAAGCAAAATACCAAGAAAGGATTGCAGAATTTGCAACTTTCTTCGCTCTAAACAAAAAATGTGCCCCAAATATGTCCACTATAAAATAATACAGTTACCTCAAACCCTAAAAGAAAATTGTAGCTCAAAAATATAACTGAATCCTGAAGGTCAAAACAAGGCCGGTCCATAGAGGGTTAAACATTGATTTCAGGATTGAGTACCGAGTGTGGTCTGTGGCACACAACATCACAATGCTTTTTGTGGTTCTTTTTGACTCTGTAATTAATGAGTCAGACCAGACTCTTTCCTTTCTTCTGTAAGATGACAGGAGCTGAGAAAATGTGATTATTGTCCAGTACAAGACCAATTACTCGTCAGTCCACGCTGTGACTTAGTAACGAATGCGAAGAGAACAATAACTCCTATTCTCTCATGCTCCAGGACTGTCCTCAGCATGGTCCGGAGAGATGAGCACATGACGATGACAAGGTGATTCCTACAGCTCTTCAGCCCCCAGAATGTTTTTGGGGATTTTTTTTTAAATTGTTTAATAATTTGATGTCTATAGTTTAGTGAACTTTGAATTGTTTTCCTGGAAATGTGCAGCTCTAAATGGATGGCCTCGTCTTGTTACAGTATATGCCCTAGGGAGCAGCAGCTGTGGTGGACCTGGTGGGTACACGTATGATATGAATGTCCATTCTGTTGAATGCCTGATGCCTAAACACAGAAAATATAATGGCGCCTGTGGCGAATGCCACACCTCGTGCCCGCTTGACGTCGCCTATGTCGAGCTCACGAGATGCGGTATAGTCACAGGTTACCAAAAACTTGATATTACGCCCTCCAGAGGAGCAGGTAAGGTCAGCTTGGTACAGTTTACACACACACCTCCTGTCCACGCGGGCACAGAGAGGCAACAAGCTGAGAGAGCCGCTTCACTGCTGCAGTGAAAACAGCGCTGCCTCAGCCCGGGTATCTGCCACCAGCTTCTCGTTTTATATAAGCCTGGTCCGCTAACAGGATTATATAGGGTGAGAAACCAACCCGCGGTAGCTTATAACTAGGCCGAAACACGGACATGGGGATTCGTGATATTTAATCGCCGTAGGGGCGCACTAGATATAACACAATATACACAGAGAATATATACAGTAGTCCGAAGTTACAGATACAGGTTATATGGGTACAACAGGGTTAAGCAGAGCAAAAGTTAGTTACCGGGTAAATGAAAGTTCCTTTGGGTCATAAGGGTGGAGTAACCCTTGGCTGCAGTCAGGTGGGGGCAGTGAGGTCAGCTGCTTCCTGGTCTCTCCAAACACATTTGCACAATGTGACCCCCTTCACAAAAGACACCGCTCTCTGGCTTGTATGGGCTTATGACCTGTAGCCGGCCGCTCCCCTCCCCGCCTATGGGTAGCTGGGAGCAAATGACCCATAGGGCTCATATTCCCAGACAAGAATGTCGCAGGAAGATGGTTTCAGGCCCAATTGATCCGCCTGGATTCCGGCTACAACTAGAGTCCAAACAAGGTACTGGTATTTGGTTTCTGTGGGGAGATATGGATATCTCCTTTCCCTGGCATACCCCCATCAAACAAAGCCCATGGGCACGTACATCGTGGCCACCGGGACACAAATATGTATCCACTTTGCCCCTGCGATGGCCGAGCGATTCATAATTTCTTATGAAATGTAGGTGCCAACATGTCTGGAAGGTAACCTTGATCCTGACAAGGGCTGATACCTTCTGCTGGGGGGTTTTCCTGCAGGATTTAGCTTACCTCCAAACTGGTAGATTGAGGTGTGACCTTCTTCACCTGGGGCCTCCTTGAAGCCTGGAGCCCTGGGGCTTTCTTCCTTGCTAGCTGACAATCAGATGGCTGGGGGGGTGGAAACTTATTTTGCATGTACACTGATGAACATGCCAAAAGGTGAATCAAATGACAGGTAATGTCACTGCCTGCAGTGGACACCGCCTACGGAAAATGAATGTCACTGATATTTTTTAGATCCGCACACTGACTGTCTAATCCATATCCCTCACAGCGCCTCATTAGTCGTGCCTGATGACTTGAAGGAAAGTGCACCACCACTGGTCAAACATCACAGAACCAAGAATGTACGTAGAGACTGCTGACATCAGACCTCCAAGACAACAGGATCAATAATGAAAGTAACTTTACTAGTTATTCCTATAAACACTTTAATACTAGCTACGCATTTCAATACCGGGCTGGTATTTTCTTTAGGCCTTGGTTCATTTGTAGGTCTAAGCCGAGTACCGCTCTGCTCACCTGCTCCCTGAGTCCTCTCCCATTTCTTTCCCTCTTCTGCTAGCCGGCAGATCCAGGTCCCAGAGCAGTGCTGACTGTCTCCTTTGCACACTGCAGCCTGTTCCTTGCTGGCACTCCCCATCTATGCCTATAGGGCACGAGCATACTACCTATGTCTCTTACAAGCCAAGCATGAGCAAATTGAAGTTTACGAAGTGGAATTCGATCCGAATTTTAGGAAAAATTCGATTCGCGCCGGAATTCCTCGCAATTCGTGGTAACAAATCGCATTTTTTCTTAAAATGGCTGCTGCACGTGTGAGGACATGGAGCAAGGATCTCTGGGAAGGCGGGATCACCCATAATGCCATGCATGCAGCCAATCAGCAGCCAGCCAGCCCTGTGATGTCACAGCCCTATAAATAGCCTCAGCCATCTTGGATTCTGCCATTTTCCAGTGCACTTAGTGCAGGGAGAGACGTCAGCAGGTGCTAGGGACAGTGCGAGGAAAGACTTCATTGTGCTTAAAAGTTCAGGGAAAGATTATTCAAGGTGTAGGGGAAGGATAGGGAGGAATCATTCCACAGCATTTATATAGAACAGGGTTCAGTCGGGGAGGTTACAGCCTGGGGAATAGGAACAATCCTGTTACACCTCGCTGCACTGACTGCGGATCCACATTGCCATCATACAGCTCTGTAATTCCAGCAAACCGGTCTTATTAGGGTGCAAGTTCTGTGTGATACAGCCATTAACAGGGTTATTACAGGGAGATATGTCTATGTCTTATTTGCCCTTGTGCGGTGCAGTTATATGTTCTAAAGCATTTTTTGGCTCGTATTAGTGGGGAAAAAGGGCTTATTAGCCGTTGTGTAGTGAAGTGCGAAAATTACAGCCCTTTTTGTCGTGTATTAGTGGCAAAATAAATATATATTTGCCGTTCAGCGGTGCAGTTATATGTTGTAAAGCCCTTTTTCGTGTGCAATTAGTGTGAAAAAAGGGCTCATTAGCCGTTGTTTGGTGAAGTGAGAAAATTACAGACTTTTTTGGGGTGTTTTAATTTCCTTTTTATTTATTTATTTGATCTAACAGTAGGTCAGACAGAGAAGTGCCAGGTCCTGCACAGGGGAGGGGCAGAGGTCTCAATGTATCTGCCGCAGGCAGAGGTCGCAGCAGAGTAAAGGGCCGTGGCAGCAGGAGTCGCAGCGAGTGTCAGCTAGCAGTCGTGTCTTGACCAGCAACCCAGTGGTTCTTGATTGGTTGACTCAGTCATCTCTGTTTTGGATCCACTCCTGTTTTTTTTGGCATTACCAAAACAGATGGATTACTGACCAAATGCTGACCGAGTGAAGGCGGATGCTCCACAGACAGGATCAGTTTTTTGTGGGTTATTGTTCTGACGGATCAGAGGAAGGGCAAAATAATCAGTGACGTCCTACACCGCTATACAGGCACAGTGCTCTACACCGCTATACAGGCACAGTGTTCTACACCGCTATACAGGCACAGTGTTCTACACCGCTATACAGGCACAGTGTTCTACACCGCTATACAGGCACAGTGCTCTATACCGCTATACAGGCACAGTGTTCTACACTGCTATACAGGCACAGTGTTCTACACCGCTATACAGGCACAGTGTTCTACACCGCTATGCAGGCATAGTGTTCTACACCACTATACAGGCACAGTGTTCTACACCACTATACAGGCACAGTGTTCTACCCCGCTATACAGGCACAGTGTTCTAGACCGCTATACAGGCACAGTGTTCTACACCGCTATACAGGCACAGTGTTCTACACCGCTATACAGGCACAGTGTTCTACACCGCTATACAGGCACAGTGCTCTACACCGCTATACAGGCACAGTGTTCTACACCACTATACAGGCACAGTGTTCTACACCGCTATACAGGCACAGTGTTCTACACCGCTATACAGGCACAGTGTTCTACACCGCTATACAGGTACAGTGTTCTACACCGCTATACAGGCGCAGTGTACTACACCGCTATACAGGCGCAGTGTTCTACACCACTATACAGGCACAGTGTTCTACACCGCTATACAGGCGCAGTGTTCTACACCACTATACAGGCGCAGTGTTCTACACCGCTATACAGGCGCAGTGTTCTACACCACTATACAGGCACAGTGTTCTACACCACTATACAGGCACAGTGTTCTACACCACTATACAGGCACAGTGTTCTACACCACTATACAGGCACAGTGTTCTACACCACTATACAGGCACACCTTCATATTCACCAGCAAATGGCTTGTCACCCTGGGGTCATTAATGCACCTTTCACTAAGCAATAGTTGACTAGTGTCTTGCAAATGTCTGCCCATGTACTGACTTCTGCCTGACTTCTGGATTTGACCTTTCGCTGCCTGACCTGACCTATGTACTGACCCGGAGCTGCCTACCCTTACCTGGTATTGTTTATCAGATTGTCTATACTTGGCCAGCCCTGACTTTAGGCCTGTCACTGACTACAGTTTTGCCTGATATCTTTGTTCTTTGTACCGGTGTCTCTTGACCACCCATGGGTCAGTTATCACTTGAAATGATGGTACCCTCCAAACGACCTGCCTCCTAAGAAGCCACCTCTATTCTACCCACCATTGACTACCGCCCCTCCCATACCTTACCATACCATTTCCATGCAGCAAAAGTGACCTAGGATCTGATCTATCAGCTGAGGTCTACCAAGTCCCAAAGGTTATGACACTTGTGTTGCATCATATACCGGAAAGTACAGGCATCGACAAGGCTTGCTGTCCAAATCAGGTCCTTGAAGGAGAGCCTAAATGTCCTGCCAATAGAAATTGGAAAGGGTGTCAGCAACAACAATATCAATGCCAGAAACATAGAGAGCTCTGAGATCGATGTTGCTTTCTAAGCAGCAAAACACTAAATGATGGAGCAAACTGAGGACAGTGAGGGAAGTAGATGAAGGACAACTAACAATGTTGAGTTTGTCAGTCCAGTAACAAATACTTTAGTTGGTCAATCAAGTAATTTGCCTAACTTTTGAAGAATCTGATATTTTGCAGATGCCGACCTCAGACCACGTCATTGGCCAAACAGAAGAACAACATTCCAAACTAAAAATGACTCCAAAACCGCAAGAACCAGGAGCATCAAGTGTGGCCAACGTAAGAAAAGAAATTATTCCAGACAAACAAGTCATGGGTTCTCCTATGAAAAATATTCAACTTTTTTCAAACCAGCTCCTGGATCTGAATATTTTTTTAATACCATATAACTACAAATGTAGTATAGCCACTGAGTTACTCAATAAAATCTATCTGTATAGCACCACCTGCTATTTGCTCTTTCCCCCACCTCTCTGTCTGCTGAGGTGGACGCACATGCTCAGTTCCATCCTTCACCAGCCAAAATGTGACAGGTCCCTGAACAATGACACCTCCTCCCCACCGAGCTGCCAGCGTAATACACCACATGGGGTATCTGTAATTATGTGTGATATTCTTTATAAATGTTATGTTATGTATCTGCCGTATGCTTCATGAATGATAAGGTAAGGTTGACATGCCTCCTCTATTAGTGGGAGTGGGCTGGTCCTACTTCCTTCCAGGAGAGGGAGTTCTAAAGAGTTCTAGGGAGAGTTAGATGAGCAAGCCTGGAGTGAGGGAACACATCCATCTGCTCCTGCTCCAAGGTCCCTGGGGCTAACATCAACTCATATGTGAGGATCACTACTCCAGGGAGACTGCAGGATCTCAGGGCACCAGAAGATCTGCAAACTACAGAGTATAAAGACAACAGAGTTAGCAGCACTACAGCTATACAGACTCCACTGCAGGTGGGGGACTAACAAGTAGACACCCATGACTACAGTTCAGGACAGGCACATGTAAAAGCCTGCATTACACAAGTGGACACCTATTGCCAAAGAGAAATCAGGAGAGAGAGAAGACTAAACTAGAGTGCTACTGTCCGCTATCTTGCCTGCCACCATACCTCATCATCTGGGGATAGAGACATTGCACCTGGTACAGGTGACAGCTGGATATACTGTAACTCATCCTTTCCACGGTAAAGTCAAATGTTTCTTGTTCTTCTATGTCTACCTGATCCTTTCACACCACCTTTCCACTGCAATGAACTCCAGAGAACGACTGCCTCAAGGAGTACACCGTGACACAACATCTCATAAGAGACACTACCACTCTCATCTTCTTCACCAGCTCCTTAGGGGCTCACTGCACCAGCCTGGACTAAATCTAGCAGAGCAATTACGGTATAGCAATCAATGAAGAGATCTCTGGATCTATGTGATGAACAGGGCTGGTTCTAGCTTTGTTAGAAAGACTTTTACATGTACTATATGATATCAGATTTTTCCAATTTTTTGGCATTAATCGTGGTAGAACTCCTTGAAGTGTCTACGGTGTTTTGGTGATTTTACCCCTAAAACAGCCATTAATTAGCAGTGGGGAAAATCTGGCCACGGCATAAGTTGTCAAGCAAAAACCAAGAGACTAAGGAGATACATCTCTGTCAAACTAACTTTGTCAACTGAGCAAAAACCTGAATGAAACCTTAAAGCATGAACAACTTTTCTTCAGACAAACAGAAGACCATTGGTAGCATGTCAGTTTCTATGTCCAAGAAAGAGAAGTTCGTGACTAGACCGTCCATGTTCTCTTCTGAGACAGACAGGGTTTGAGTGTTAACTGTGCTACATCTGTACTGCACTTCCTCTGAAGAAACAAACAGTGGCAACCATATACTAACAAGAATCTCCCAATTACATGAAGAGGAAGTCCTCGAGATAATTAATTACTGACCTGGACCCAGTCTCGAGAAAGTCCTCGAGATACTGAATTACTGACCTGAAACTAGTCTTCATATGCAACACCAAGAAATAGGAACTAAACATCTCAAACTAGTTGCAGAATGGAGCAGCCTTTGAGAAGACAAGCATCGAAAATAAAAATGTCCTTCCAGCCGACACCTGAGGTGGTGATAGCCATTGTGGTGAACAGCCAAAAAACAAAAGGCAGAGCAATGCCAGATTTGGCCAGGAGCATGCCTACCCTCCTGACCAGAAAGACTATCCAAGAAATGTACAAAGCCAAAAAATCCTCCAAGAAACTCCCATCCCAGAAACAGAATGTAGAGTCACAATGCCAAACATTTCAATAACAATTTATCATAGCACCAGTCAGGGCCGGGACAACGAGTAGGGGAGGATAGGTGTCCACCTAGGGTCACCTTTAGCCCCTTCAGCTAGGCCTGAAAACTATGAGGGAGTACACCGAAGTAAGAGGTCGCGATTATGTCACCGCAACCTCCTGCGACCTCATTGCGCAAGACCCAGAGTAGGAGTGGGGATGTCATGTAGACCGCCTGCACCAGGAAGCGGCAACACAGGCAGAGGCCTACTGGGAGCACCAAGGAAGCGGGAAGGGAGCATCATATACTGGCACTGGGGAAGGGGGCAGCATTATGAACTGGCACCAGGGGAAGAAGGAGCAGCATTATATACTGTGTACATACATTACTTATCCTGTACTGATCCTGAGTTACATCCTGTATTATACTGCAGAGCTGCACTCACTATTCTGCTGGTGCAGTCACTGTGTACATACATTACTTATCCTGTACTGATCCTGAATTACATCCCGTATTACACTCCAGAGCTGCACTCACTATTCTGCTGGTGCAGTCACTGTGTACATACATTACATTACTTATCCTGTACTGATCCTGAGTTACATCCTGTATTATACTCCAGAGCTGCACTCACTATTCTGCTGGTGCAGTCACTGTATACATATATTACTTATCCTGTACTGATCCTGACTTACATCCTGTATTATACTCCAGAGCTGCACTCACTATTCTGCTGGTGCAGTCACTATGTACATACATTACTTATCCTGTACTGATCCTGAGTTACATCCTGTATTATACTCCAGAGCTGCACTCACTATTCTGCTGGTACAGTCACTGTGTACATACATTACTTATCCTGTACTGACCCTGAGTTACATCCTGTATTATACCCCAGAGCTGCACTCACTATTCTGCTGGTGCAGTCACTGTGTACATACATTACTTATCCTGTACTGATCCTGAGTTACATCCTGTATTATACTCCAGAGCTGCACTCACTATTCTGCTGGTGCAGTCACTGTATACATATATTACTTATCCTGTACTGATCCTGACTTACATCCTGTATTATCCTCCAGAGCTGCACTCACTATTCTGCTGGTGCAGTCACTGTGTACATACATTACTTATCCTGTACTGATCCTGAGTTACATCCTGTATTACACTCCAGAGCTGCACTCACTATTCTGCTGGTGCAGTCACTGTGTACATACATTACTTATCCTGTACTGATCCTGAGTTACATCCTGTATTATACTCCAGAGCTGCACTCACTATTCTGCTGGTACAGTCACTGTGTACATACATTACTTATCCTGTACTGATCCTGAGTTACATCCTGTATTATACTCCAGAGCTGCACTCACTATTCTGCTGGTGCAGTCACTGTATATATATATATTACTTATCCTGTACTGATCCTGAGTTACATCCTGTATTATACTCCAGAGCTGCACTCACTATTCTGCTGGTGGAGTCACTGTATACATACATTACTTATCCTGTACTGATCCTGACTTACATCCTGTATTATACTCCAGAGCTGCACTCACTATTCTGCTGGTGCAGTCACTGTGTACATACATTACTTATCCTGTACTGATCCTGAGTTACATCCTGTATTATACTCCAGAGCTGCACTCACTATTCTGCTGGTGCAGTCACTGTGTACATACATTACTTATCCTGTACTGATCCTGAGTTACATCCTGTATTATACTCCAGAGCTGCACTCACTGTATTATACTTTATATATTCTATACTTTCATGATTAAACTGAGATTTGTGTATCTTCGATCGTCTGCTCTTATTCTGATGCAATTGGTTCTGAGAACAGATGAGAAATCTAAAGTCTGGGAAGAGCAGCTGTAATTGGGGAAGTGGGTGGAATGATCACCCTCATTATCTCGCTCACCAACCACAACAGACGACTGCGAAAATTTTCCACTTCCATGATTCCTGTTTCTGATTTCGGCTCCAGTCCCCGGACTCAGCTTAATACAGAGCAGGTGCCGTCGCCCGCCGCAACTGAAGGAAAGCCTCGAGTGTTGTGATAGCGGCTCCACCGGGGTGAAGTTACTGCTCATCAACTCTGACGCGTAAAAGGACCGCGTGTGGGGTCAGAGTGCCAGGAAACTGAAGGAAGTGGGCGAGAGCGAAGAGCCCAACATGTTATTAGTGGGCACAAGAATGTGAGCAATGTCAGGGATTGACCTCTGCAGCTGCTCTATTCTGTGTCCCTGTGAAAACACTCCCTGCCGCTAGCAAGTGCAAGCAGGGGCCGGATGCGGGGGCCGAGCTATAGAGGATGCGGGGGCCGAGCTATAGAGGATGCAAGGGCCGAGCTATAGAGGATGCAAGGGCCGAGCTATAGAGGATGCAAGGGCCGAGCTATAGAGGATGCAAGGGCCGAGCTATAGAGGAAGCAGGGGCCGAGCTATAGAGGACGCAGGGGCCGAGCTATAGAGGACGCAGGGGCCGAGCTATAGAGGATGCAGGGGCCGAGCTATAGAGGATGCAAGGGCCGAGCTATAGAGGATGCAAGGGCCGAGCTATAGAGGATGCAAGGGCCGAGCTATAGAGGATGCAAGGGCCGAGCTATAGAGGAAGCAGGGGCCGAGCTATAGAGGACGCAGGGGCCGAGCTATAGAGGACGCAGGGGCCGAGCTATAGAGGACGCAGGGGCCGAGCTATAGAGGATGCAAGGGCCGAGCTATAGAGGATGCAAGGGCCGAGCTATAGAGGATGCAAGGGCCGAGCTATAGAGGATGCAGGGGCCGAGCTATAGAGGATGCAAGGGCAGTCACATCCTGGTGAGGACTCGAAGACCCCTCTGAGAGTTATCATAGGGACAATGAGTGGGTGGACATCATCATCCTCCACAGGTCAGTCAGAACATGGACACTGATGTTTATGGGGATTTGGATCCACCTAATGCCCTTGTGACAAGACTGCAAATAGCAGTAAGTGTTGTCATGGGGAACCAGAGGCAGAACGCAGCCTGCGATGCCCGTGCACTGAAAAATGTAGCAAAAGTGACCCACGCCTGTATTGCGCGCGCATTACATTGCCGATTTTCACACTCAAGAAAATAATAGCGAATTCTCAAATTTGCTAATTTATGATGAATATTCACCCAAATATTAGCGAAATATCGCAAATTTAAATATTGCCCCTGCCGCTCATCACTATTCTTGAGCACGTGCACTGACTACCGCCAGGAGGTGCTCTGAGCATCCGCAGTGTAATGACCTCACATTGCGTTACCGGCTTGTGTGCTTCCACATGTCCAGACACCAGTGCTGCGCCCCCAAGGTTCTCCAGCTTTTTAACAAACTTGCTCCTCTCCGCCAGACCTGTGGAAGGGAGTATACTTACCTGGTCCCCACTCTGTCAATCATTTTCCGCGTTCCGGTCCCCGCTTCTAAATGTTTGGCATTGACGAGGGTCAAGTGTGTTGCTGCAGCGAATGACCTGTGCCCTTAAAGCAACAGTGCACACAGAATATTGGACTGACAGTCCACATCGGCATCAGCCCCCGTCCCATGCCCTTGACACGGCTGTATTATTATTATTTTCACAAAAATATCGTCTGCCATATGGTAACACGAGACCGTTCATCAGCACAAAAAGGGAAGTCCATAAAGAGATGACGGAGAAAGAAGCTCTGGTGAATCATGGAGGCGAAGAGGAACTGGGAACTGGGACAAGAGCAACCTCAAACCGGGTTCTGGATGACGACAAGAACATTTACACAACTGGGATGAGATTTGCTTTAGACAATGCGGCGAAAGGTTTCGGATCAGCGAGAAACGATTGCATCAGACTGGACAGAGTTGAGATCTTCTTCCATAGGGCGATGCATCATAAAAGGAGGGCAAACGTTTAGCACTAAGATACTTTGCCCCACATTCAGGCTGTGTTGTATTGATGGCGGTAGACCCCCTGTGCACCCTCAGCAATGTGCTGCCGAAAAACAACGGTCAAACCGAGGCACAAATAACGATGTGTGATAACAATATACACGTCACCAAATAAAAAAAACACATATAAAATATAAATACATACTTATGTTAGCCCCGAGCAAGTGAGCTCCAAGCCAGTGAGCCCCGAGCCAGTGAGCTCCGAGCCAGTGAGCCCCAGCCAGTGAGCTCTGAGCCAGTGAGCCCCGAGCCAGTGAGCTCCGAGCCAGTGAGACCCGAGCCAGTGAGCTCCGAGCCAGTGAGACCCGAGCCAGTGAGCTCCGAGCCAGTGGGCCCCAAGCCAGTGGGCCCCAGCCAGTGAGCTCTGAGCCAGTGAGCCCCAGCCAGTGAGCTCTGAGCCAGTGAGCCCCGAGCCAGTGAGCTCCGAGCCAGTGAGACCCGAGCCAGTGAGCTCCGAGCCAGTGAGACCCGAGCCAGTGAGCCCCGAGCCAGTGAGCTCTGAGCCAGTGAGCTCCGAGCCAGTGAGCTCCGAGCCAGTGAGACCCGAGCCAGTGAGCCCCGAGCCAGTGAGCTCTGAGCCAGTGAGCTCCGAGCCAGTGAGCCTGCATGATCAGTGGAGCAGTCTGCTAGAGGAGCTGTTGGTTCCAGACATGCAGACAGACGCTAGGCCTGCTGATATTTTCACTCAGTCGGGGCCAGAGTGCAAAATGAGTGCACAGCCGGCATACAGCTAAGGTGAAGGACTGTTACCTTATCCTTGCCCATGGCCGCATGAAGGACCCTGGAATTACCATCAAGGCATCTACGAGCCTATTGCATGTGAACCGCCGTCACCACGACCGCGAGGAGGGTTCACCCCGCCTAATCCATTATGGCCTGCGCTTATGGCAGAGATCCACGAGGCTGCGGTAAAGAAAACGTACCAAACCAAGATTTATTTTGAAGAACTGACAAAACGCTTAATGAAACACCCTGCCGACAGCCATCCCCGGTTGGAGAGGGGAGTGGGAATCGTGTTAGCCTTCGACAAGGAAAGAGGATTTGGGTTCCTGAAAGATCAAGACACAGGCAGAACTACTATATGAACCGCCGGTATGTAAAAAGGAGTTATCTACCTGGCCGGCTACACAATCTTCAAGTGGGAGAGTCAGTGGAGTTTACCCCCGCCGAGGGCATGCGAGGCCCATATACCACTGCGGTGTCCAGACCACGACCCGAATCGGAAGACTGGGAAGGTTCGGATGATGACGCCGAGACAGGTAGCGAACAAAACTGTCCGGTCCACACTTACCAGCATAAGGCCTCCTTTATTGGGCCTAACATTTTTTGGCAGCCAACAGTCCTAGAGGGAGGAGCCAGACCTTATCCGTCGCCTAACCTCAGCAAAAGGGCAAAAGAGGTAAACGCAACTGAAGAGCGGTAGAAGCTTTGAGCCTACCTGGAGAGCCAACGCCAGATGGCTGCACGATAGGAGAAGAATGATCTCCGTGAGCAGGAGCCTGGAAAACAGGTTGATAGGCCGGAGTTGGCCTGCCACGTACCTGCACATGTTCCAGAAAAACTGTGCTATGCTCGATCGAGGATCCGTACCCAGGAGGAAATCTTGGCTGACGCAATCGAGCCTACGGGAGTCCGAGTGCAGATCGTGTCCCCTGACGGTAGAGTCCTTTGGCCCGTACCTCTGGAGGATCCAGAGGAAGAGGACACTTACTTGGAAGTAGGCATAAACAAACATGTTTTTCCAGCTTACCATATCTTTTTTCTCATGCACGGAACAGACCGGACCAGTCCTTGCTTGTAACTAGAAGAAAGAGAAGTTCCAGCATTCAGGATAAAACCTAGATGTTTTCTTTATTCATAATGGTCACAATTCATATACATGGTGTTGGCATCAGCTCAAACAGTGACTTCAGGTGTCATTTAAACAATAGTCTTTTATTTTGTTCAACACAGACTCGCTCACAGTCCATATGAAATGGTCCAACTCATAGTCCTCTGTAGTTCCAGAGTTCCACCACCCGCTGGAGAGGGCGGAAAAAGTAGGCAACGGCAGGCTTATCCACAGCAACGCAACACACAGCTTTACTCCCAGTCTGTTACACTTCCAGACGAGGAACCTCCCCCCCCCCAGCTCTCCTGGGATTCCTGGCTTATATAGGCCAGCCAACACCTGGCCTGGATACGTGGGAGTAGTCATCCCACCCTGCTCTTTGACTACTCCAATGACACCCGGCCCGGATCAGCTGCAGCCAGCAGCTAAACTACTTCTAGCAACAGTCAGAAACCTAGGGTTACTGACAAAAAGTTACCGGTTTATTTCACTGAGGCCAGGCACCTCGGTGACACGTATCTATCATCTATTATGGCACCTTGTGCCTTCTCACAATAGATAGCTTCTCCCTCCACCGCTAGGCTAACATGTTTCGGACTTGTTAGTCCTTACTCGTAACCTCATGTGTGAACCGGCCCCACAGCTGAAATAATCCCAGGATCTCAAACCGAGGCTGGGATTAACCCCTCTGTGACCAGTACACACATATTACATTTATTTTACCCCTTGTGCAAAAAGTAAATATCAAAAGTCATTAAAACCACAAATTCATATGAGTACTTGAATGGCTGCGATCCAATACCGCATTGGTTCAAACTTGCAAATATGTGTATGTATATGTAATAAAACGCACTGTGTGAACCGGACCCATCCACCCTGAACCCACATACCGTGGATGTTACCGTGGAACCAAAGTGGATAAATATTCAAACTCACAAGTGAACAACAACCACACTGCTGGATCTGCCTTCTAAGACCTTTTTCTTTATAGCAAATACCACAAAGAAGTAAAACTGGCTACGTTACATGTTCCACAACAACTTAAATAAACATATATATTATCTGAAATGTATTTTCTATCATAATTAATGTTGTTTGTGTTTCTTATTTTATTTTTTGTTTTGGTCCTCAAATGCATGAACGGAAGCAAAATAAATAAATAAATAAAACGGGGGGGGGGGGGAATAACCCTAATTCTATCCTAATTACTATCATCCCACCGATGTGCACATTATTGTTATTACGTTATATTTGAAGTAAACTACTTTTATTCAACAATTGCCTCTTTTGTGGGTTGATCTCACCTACCTAAAAGTTACTCAAACTATATGTAGGACCTTCTAATCTAAATACATTGATTCCTTTTTTAAGTTTAATCCTATAGCATAGCGAGTGTTCAGTCTCAGAATCCAGAAGGCTTCACGTAGTAAAACCTCCTGTTTGATGTTGCCACCTCCTGGTAATGTTACTTTCTCAAGTGCAAAGTCCTACCGTAATTCTATGATGGTGTAAATTACCCCCTCAGTATTACAATTGATGTAATGTTTTATTACAAATGTTTCTATATGTGACGAGTCTTCAAAGTTTTTAGTTCGTTGTGCAAACCCACAGGTTTTACGTGGGGATGTGCCACATTTAGTAGAGCCCTGGTATTTCAACCATGTGTTATATCTAGGGCTACGTACAAACACTGATGGTGATAAGATGTTACCAAGTGTGCCTGATCTTCTTGAGATAATTCTACACCCACCTTTGAGGATGTCATGCAAAATATTATCTTGATACAATATAGGTAAACTGCACATCCTATTTCTGAAAATTGCTTACTGTGCGTCAGTACAAGTGTAGGTTTATCCTGTTTAGATCCTTGTTTGTCCCATTTCGTAGAGAGATCTATTTTGAACAGAAGATCATATCTTTTTTTATTTAAAGCAATTTGTTTGGCTCTACATAACATCCAATGGGAATATCCCCTCACCCTGAGGCGATCCCATATTAATCGACACTCCCTCTCAAATGTGTTCAATGTGCTACTGTTTCTACGGGCTCGTACAAACTCTCCAACTGGTATTGCCCTTATCGTAGGAAGAGGACACCTACTTGTAAGTAGGCCTGTAGGCCATTCCATACTGACTATGCCACCAAGGAGTCCGTTGTTGCCCAGCATGGACTGTTGCCAGTTTCCCAAGGCACAGTGACAGTTTGTCAAGTCACTATTCAGCCTGCTGTCCCTTTAAGGAATTTTCCAGGACCCCTTCTGGCCTGTGTTTTATCTACCTGTTGCGACAGTTTTGTGCACAAATTTTACTCTTTTTATCCCCTCTTCAGGTTGATTGGGGTTATGCAACAGGACTATTTTACAATGTTTAAGTCATGTACCCGGAAGGACATTTTCTGTGCTTGTTTTTATGCAATTCGTATGTTTACGAGTCAACAGACTTTTTGCACTTTAATTATTATGCTGCACTAAAAAGGTTTTATATTCTAAAGACTTGGTTGGACTTTGCCATGGACTTTATACTATGTTTGTGAGATCAACACCCATTTGTGTCACCGGCAAGTTCAGAAGTTACGCCGCCCCACATCCCTTTTTGCGTCGTGATCCACATAATTTATGATGTTTTCATACTGTGTATTTACATAATGTGTATTTTCATGCTGTTTGTTGTATTTATGTCAGTATACCTGCCTGCATGCTTTCCCCTTATATTTTTCAGGAGACTTCGTATGCAGCGTCTCACTGGCATACGTGGGCACTGCAAATTTGGTTATGATGAATGTGTACCATGTTGTTCTGCACTTTTGTGTAGAGATCCCTGTTACCAGGCTGTCAGGTGCACTACACACATTACACCACTAGATGGGGATAGCACCACAGTATATATTCTACAGTTCAGGCCTAGTGAGGGGAGTTGAAGTTAGAGTGTGGAAGCAGGAGGAGATGGAGTGAGGGCAAGGGGGAAGGAGAGGACCCCCTCCTCTCAGCTCTCTTTTGGGCTCCACGGCCCAGAGGAGCCAATTAATGGTCTCAGTATCAAGCAAGGAAAATAGGCAAAGGTGACGTTTTTATTCTCCCGTCTACTCCAAGTGGATTTTACTAATTTTATTGTGGAAAGACAAAGGAAGGACAATAGCCATTATTCTAGGTTCTCGGCGCCTTTGTAATAAGGTGAAGGTTTATCAGCTTCTGGCAGCCTCACCGTTACTTAAAGGACAGACAGGACATCTGTTGCATCACTTGTGTGTAGAAGATAAGGACTTGAATCACCCTTACTGAGATTGGAGCAAGGTAAAAAGCTGAATACCAGTGAGTACACAACCTCCTATTATAGCCTGAGGCATAGCCACATGTACAGCCTGTTACTGGGATTTGCCACATCCAACCTACATGTTCATGAGAGACTGTTTATAACTGGATGTAAATTTGCGGTCAAGATCCTGGTTACAGTAAAGTTCTTAGTTGGATTCAAACCCTGCCTCATTCTTCTGTCTCCATACTACAACCACTGTCATCATTTTGCACCTTCAAGGTGCTGGTGTCACTATATTACCTAATTCAGGGGTCCAGCCTCACTAGCACTCAGAAACCCAATCACCATCCAAGGGCACCTCGATCACCACCTGGCCGGTGTCCCTGGAAATAGAGTGTGCCCCGGAGAATCCAGTGTTGTTCTCCCCTTCACTGCCGGCCCAGGGAGGCGTCTGCTAACCATGAGTACCCGATGAACTGTTGTACCCTTCGGCCCACCGTGAACCTCACGTGTTCTCCCCTGCGGACCGGCACGCTGCAAGAGTGGATCCAGACAGAGAACATGTACAGAAATGCATCCATACTGAGACCCTTTTCACACACAAGGCTGCAGCCAGCACGTATAACAGGATCAGCATGCATGGGAACGCCCACAGCCAGTGCCCAAAGCGCATGCAGCCAGCCTGCACGGCACCGGTGACAGGCACCACAGAGATGCAGATACACAGGCCACAGCTCACACACTACACCACGGCCAGCAGGCAGTCCCAAGCAACCAGCATACACAGGTTTCAGACTGCAGCCAGTGCACAAGAGAGCATGCAGCCAGCCTGCACGGCCACAACTGTCAGAGTGAACCGCACCGTGACAGAATTTCAGGCTCAGGAATTGTGACGAAGATTTGAACAAAGGGGATATGGTGTATGATGTATTGAAGCGGGATACCAAAGGGCTCGGAAATCCAAAAGGTCAGACTTACTCTATATAAATGAAAAGAAGAAGGACACAGATGACATGCGGTTCATCACTGGATATAATACCCAATGGAAGGAGGCACGAAAAGCACTAATAAAATATTGGGATTTATTACCGATTGATCCACAACTTAGTAAAGTCATACCCCCCCCCCCCCCCCCATACCCTCGCATTACTTATCAAAGGGCAAAAAACCTAAGGGACCACCTCGTCAAAAGCCATTATGTTAAACCTAGAAAATCTGGTTTATTTGACACAAATGGATCCCCTTGAGGGAGCAAGGAATGTGGAAAGTGCGTGGCATGTGTTAACATGGATGGGGCTGCGAATTTTTGGGATTCATCACAAATGTAACGATTTAAAATCACACACACTATCACCTGTACAACCATTGGGGTGATCCACTGGGCCATATGCCCTTGCAACAAGATTTATGTGGGCACGACGACCCGCCAGTTCAGACGGCGGATTAGAGGACATGTTCTGGCAATACAATCGGCCAAAGATGCTGAAGACATAGAGAACCTGCAAACTATTCTAAGACATTTTAAAGAAAAACATGGCTCGGATAGCTCTCTATTATGTTTTAGAGGCAGTGATCATGTGATCATCTCTTCGAGGGAGAAGGGGGGGACTCGACGAAATTAGTCCGAGGGAAACGAAATAGATATACTTACTTAACACCACTGCGCCTAACGGACTTAATAAAGGCATTAGCTTTGCCCCGTTTCTGTTAATACCACGGTGGCATTTCTCTGACTTTGGATCGTTGCTTATAGGTAGAGTTGAGCGAACACCTGGATGTTCGGGTTCGAGAAGTTCGGCCGAACTTCCCGGAAATGTTCGGGTTCGGGATCCGAACCCGACCCGAACTTCGTCCCGAACCCGAACCCCATTGAAGTCAATGGGGACCCGAACTTTTCGGCACTAAAAAGGCTGTAAAACAGCCCAGGAAAGGGCTAGAGGGCTGCAAAAGGCAGCAACATGTAGGTAAATCCCCTGCAAACAAATGTGGATAGGGAAATGAATAAAAATAAAAATAAAATAAATAAAAATTAACCAATATCAATTGGAGAGAGGTCCCATAGCAAAGAATCTGGCTTCACGTCACCCACCACTGGAACAGTCCATTCTCAGATATTTAGGCCCCGGCACCCAAGCAGAGGAGAGAGGTCCCGTAACAGACAATCTGGCTTCATGTCAGCAGAGAATCAGTCTGCATGTCATAGCAGAGAATCAGGCTTCACGTCAGCCACCACTGCAACAGTCCATTGTCAGATATTTAGGCCCAGCACCCAGGCAGAGGAGAGAGGTCCCGTAACAGACAATCTGGCTTCATGTCAGCAGAGAATTAGTCTTCATGTCATAGCAGAGAATCAGGCTTCACGTCAGCCACCACTGGAACAGTCCATTCTCAGATATTTAGGCCCCGGCACCCAAGCAGAGGAGAGAGGTCCCGTAACAGAGAATCAGGCTTCACGTCACCCAACACTGGAACAGGCCACTGTCAGATATTTAGGCCCTGGCATCCAGGCAGAGGAGAGAGGTCCCGTAACAGAGAATCAGTCTTCATGTCATAGCAGAGAATCAGGCTTCACGTCACCCACCACTGAAACAGTCCATTGTCATATATTTAGGCCCAGGCACCCAGGCAGAGGAGAGAGGTCCCGTAACAGAGAATCTGGCTTCATGTCAGCAGAGAATCAGTCTGTACAAACTAAAAAGACAGGGTGGCATTAGCAGGAGGTGCTCAAACCCACATGCAGTCGTGCATATATACAGGGGAGCAAATCCTGCACTTGTGGCCTGTTGCTATTGGCGATCCCCAGCAAAATGCATACGGTGGAGGATGCCCGCGGCGAACCACAAGTACCACAATAGACATCTCACACAAGGTAACAAGTGCGTATGTCATAATCAATATAACAATATAACAAAACAATAACAAATACAGGTGCACTCTGCAGTCTCAATAAACCCTCAAACTGATTTTAAAATTGAGAGATTAGTCAACATGTCCTACGGTGTAGAACATGTCTAAGCCCGGGCACCACGTCAAGGTTTCTCAAGTAGCCCGAGACCTAACACTCCCCTACCTGAGCCGTATGGGTGATACCAGGAGCCAGTGGGCAAATTACAGGAGCATGAGGCCGACTCACAAACAGCTCACCAGTTACCTCCAGCATGTAACCATGCTTACAATGGGAGGAGGGAGGAGTCTGCGAGTCCCACTCAAGACTGGCTGATATGGCCCAGGACTCACAGGTGCACCTAAATGTGGCCTGTAGATGGAAAACAGGCACATTTAAATTGGAGTTTATACACCTCCAGGAATCTATATATACAAACTAAAAAGACAGGCGGCACCCAGGCAGAGGAGAGAGGTCCCGTAACAGAGGATCTGTCTTCATGTCAGCAGAGAATCAGTCTGCATGTCATAGCAGAAAATCAGGCTTCACGTCACCCAACACTGGAACAGGCCACTGTCAGATATTTTTAGGCCCAGCACCCAGGCAGAGGAGAGAGGTCCCGTAACAGAGAATCGGGCTTCATGTCAGCAGAGAATCAGTCTGCATGTCATAGCAGAGAATCAGGCTTCACGTCAGCCACCACTGCAACAGTCCATTGTCATATATTTAGGCCCCGGCACCCAGACAGAGGAGAGGTTCATTAAACTTTGGGTAGCCTCGCAATATAATGGTAAAATGAAAATCAAAATAGGATTGAATGAGGAAGTGCCCTGGAGTCCAATAATATATGGTTAAGGGGAGGTAGTTAATGTCTAATCTGGACAAGGGACGGACAGGTCCTGTGGGATCCATGCCTGGTTCATTTTTATGAACGTCAGCTTGTCCACATTGGCTGTAGACAGGCGGCTGCGTTTGTCTGTAATGACGCCCCCTGCCGTGCTGAATACACGTTCAGACAAAACGCTGGCCGCCGGACAGGCCAGCACCTCCAAGGCATAAAAGGCTAGCTCTGGCCACGTGGACAATTTAGGAGACCCAGAAGTTGAATGGGGCCGAACCATCAGTCAGTACGTGGAGGGGTGTGCACATGTACTGTTCCACCATGTTAGTGAAATGTTGCCTCCTGCTAACACGTTGCGTATCAGGTGGTGGTGCAGTTAGCTGTGGCGTGTTGACAAAACTTTTCCACATCTCTGCCATGCTAACCCTGCCCTCAGAGGAGCTGGCCGTGACACAGCTGCCTTGGCAACCTCTTGCTCCTCCTCTGCCTTGGCCTTGGGCTTCCACTTGTTCCCCTGTGACATTTGGGAATGCTCTCAGTAGCGCGTCTACCAACGTGCGCTTGTACTCGCGCATCTTCCTATCACGCTGCAGTGCAGGAAGTAAGGTGGGCACATTGTCTTTGTACCGTGGATCCAGCAGGGTGGCAACCCAGTAGTCTGCACACGTTAAAATGTGGGCAACTCTGCTGTCGTTGCGCAGGCACTGCAGCATGTAGTCGCTCATGTGTGCCAGGCTGCCCAGGGGTAAGGACAAGCTGTCCTCTGTGGGAGGCGTATCGTCATCGTCCTGCCTTTCCCCCCAGCCACGCACCAGTGATGGGCCCGAGCTGCGTTGGGTGCCACCCCGCTGTGAACATGCTTCATCCTCATCCTCCTCCACCTCCTCCTCATCCTCGTCCTCCTCATCCTCCAGTAGTGGGCCCTGTCTGGCCACATTTGTACCTGGCCGCTGCTGTTGCAAAAAACCTCCCTCTGAGTCACTTTCGAAGAGACTGGCCTGAAAGTGCTAAAAATGACCCCTCTTCCTCCTCCTCCTCCTCCTGGGCCACCTCCTCTTCCATCATCGCCCTAAGTGTTTTCTCAAGGAGACATAGAAGTGGTATTGTAACACTGATAACGGCGTCATCGCCACTGGCCATGTTGGTGGAGTACTCGAAACAGCGCAACAGGGCACACAGGTCTCGCATGGAGGCCCAGTCATTGGTGGTGAAGTGGTGCTGTTCCGCAGTGCGACTGACCCGTGCGTGCTGCAGCTGAAACTCCACTATGGCCTGCTGCTGCTCGCACAGTCTGTCCAGCATGTGCAAGGTGGAGTTCCACCTGGTGGGCACGTCGCATATGAGGCGGTGAGCGGGAAGGCCGAAGTTACGCTGTAGCGCAGACAGGCGAGCAGCGGCAGGATGTGAACGCCGGAAGCGCGAACAGACGGCCCACACTTTATGCAGCAGCTCTGACATGTCGGGGTAGTTGTGAATGAACTTCTGCATGACCAAATTCAGCACATGCGCCAAGCAAGGGATGTGCGTCAAACTGGCTAGTCCCAGAGCTGCAACGAGATTTCACCCATTAACACACACCACCAGGCCGGGCTTGAGGCTCACCGGCAGCAACCTCTCGTCGGTCTGTTGTTCTATACCCCGCCACAACTCCTGTGCGGTGTGGGGCCTGTCCCCCAAACATATGAGTTTCAGAATGGCCTGCTGACGTTTACCCCGGGCTGTGCTGAAGTTGGTGGTGAAGGTGTGTGGCTGACTGGATGAGCAGGTGGAAGAAGAGGAGGAGGAAGCCGAGTAGGAGGAGGTGGCAACAGGAGGCAAAGAATGTTGCCCTGCGATCCTTGGCGGCGGAAGGACGTGCGCCAAACAGCTCTCCGCCTGGGGCCCAGCTGCCACTACATTTACCCAGTGTGCAGTTAGGGAGATATAGCGTCCCTGGCCGTGCTTACTGGTCCACGTATCTGTGGTTAGGTGGACCTTGCCACAGATGGCGTTGCGCAGTGCACACTTGATTTTATCGGATACTTGGTTGTGCAGGGAAGGCACGGCTCTCTTGGAGAAGTAGTGCCGGCTGGGAACAACATACTGTGGGACAGAAAGCGACATGAGCTGTTTGAAGCTGTCTGTGTCCACCAGCCTAAATGACAGCATTTCATAGGCCAGTAGTTTAGAAATGCTGGCATTCAGGGCCAGGGATCGAGGGTGGCTAGGTGGGAATTTACGCTTTCTCTTAAATGTTTGTGAGATGGAGAGCTGAACGCTGCTGTGTGACATGGTTGAGATGCTTGGTGACGGAGGTGGTGGTGTTGGTGGTACATCCTCTGTTTGCTGGGCGGCAGGTGCCAACGTTCCTCCAGAGGCGGAGGAAGAGGCCGAGGCGGCAGCAGCAGAAGAGGCCGAGGCGGCAGCAGCAGAAGAGGTAGCAGGGGCAGCCTGAGTGACTTCCTTGGTTTTAAGGTGTTTACTCCACTGCAGTTCATGCTTTGCATGCAGGTGCCTGGTCATGCAGGTTGTGCTAAGGTTCAGAACGTTAATGCCTCGCTTCAGGCTCTGATGGCACAGCGTGCAAACCACTCGGGTCTTGTCGTCAGCACATTGTTTGAAGAAGTGCCATGCCAGGGAACTCCTTGAAGCTGCCTTCGGGGTGCTCGGTCCCAGATGGCGGCGGTCAGTAGCAGGCGGAGTCTCTTGGCGGCGGGTGTTCTGCTTTTGCCCACTGCTCCCTCTTTTGCTACGCTGTTGGCTCGGTCTCACTACTGCCTCTTCCTCCGAACTGTGAAAGTCAGTGGCACGACCTTCATTCCATGTGGGGTCTAGGACCTCATCATCCCCTGCATCGTCTTCCACCCAGTCTTGATCCCTGACCTCCTGTTCATTCTGCACACTGCAGAAAGTCGCAGCAGTTGGCACCTGTGTTTCGTCATCATCAGAGACATGCTGAGGTGGTATTCCCATGTCCTCATCATCAGGAAACATAAGTGGTTGTGCGTCAGTGCATTCTATGTCTTCCACCGCTGGGGAAGGGCTGGGTGGATGCCCTTGGGAAACCCTGCCAGCGGAGTCTTCAAACAGCATAAGAGACTGCTGCATAACTTGAGGCTGAGACAGTTTCCCTGGTATGCATGGGGGTGATGTGACAGACTGATGGGTTGGTTTTCAGGCGCCATCTGTGCGCTTTCTGCAGAAGACTGGGTGGGAGATAATGTGAACGTGCTGGATCCACTGTCGGCCACCCAATTGACTAATGCCTGTACCTGCTCAGGCCTTACCATCCTTAGAACGGCATTGGGCCCCACCATATATCGCTGTAAATTCTGGCGGCTACTGGGACCTGAGGTAGTTGGTACACTAGGACGTGTGGATGTGGCAGAACGGCCACGTCCTCTCCCAGCACCAGAGGGTCCACTAACACCACCACGACCATGTCAGCGTCCGCGTCCCTTACTAGATGTTTTCCTCATTGTTACCGTTCACCACAATAAGAAAAATATTATTTGGCCCAATGTATTGAATTCAAATTCAGGCCTTTTTTACAGACACCTAACACTATCTGGCTATCTATTTAGGTACCGTATTACACTAATACAGGCACAGCAGTAACCACAGATTTAGCTGAATATAAATTTGAGGCCTAGTATTTAGGCGCTGGGTGACAGGTATACGTTTACGGACAGAATTAGACTGGGAAATGCACAGTACCGTGTGTGAAGTTATTGAGAATGACCCTATGTGCACCTTGAATCTTATATACCCTTTTAGGGATAGATTTAAAGTAGGCCTGATACAGCAGAAACCACTAATTTAGAGAATTGCAAAATTGGGAATTGTATTTCAACCCAGAACAAAAACTGTGCTTTGACGGACACTAAATAACTTGACCAGCCACAGCAATAACCACAGATTTAGATGAATGTAAATTTGAGGCCTATTATTTAGGCGCTGGGTGACAGGTATAGGTTTACAGACAGAATTAGACTTGGAAATGCACGGTAGCGTGTGTGTGTGAAGTTATTGAGAATGACCCTATCTGCACCTTGAATCTTATATACCCTTTTAATGAATAGATTTAAAGTAGCCCTGATACAGCAGAAACCACTAATTTAGGAAATTGCTAAGTTGGGAATTGTATTTCAACCCTGAACAAAAATATATCCTTTGCCAGACAGCAGACAGTATTACAATTGGCTGGCCACAGCTGAAATACCATATTTAGGGTACTGCTATTTTGGCAATTGTATTTTACCCATCAATAAAATAGCAAGCACAGCCAAGCCTTTGATGTGGGATATAGCCAAAAAATAACCACACTATTGATGGTTAAATGCACTTGGTGACAGCTTGACCCTGATGTCGGATATAGCTAAAAAATAACCACACTATTGATGGTTAAATGCACTTGGTGACAGCTTGCCCCTGATGTAGTATATAGCCAAAAAATAACCACACTATTGATGGTTAAATGCACTTGGTGACAGCTTGCCCCATATGTAGGATATAGCCCAAAAATAACCACACTATTGATGGTTAAATGCACTTGGTGACAGCTTGCCCCATATGTAGGACATAGCCCAAAAATAACCACACTATTGATGGTTAAATGCACTTGGTGACAGCTTGCCCCATATGTAGTATATAGCCAAAAAATAACCACACTATTGAGGGTTAAATGCACTTGGTGACAGCTTGCCCCATATGTAGTATATAGCCAAAAAATAACCACACTATTGATGGTTAAATGCACTTTGTGACAGCTTGACCCTGATGTAGGATATAGCCAAAAAATAACCACACTATTGAGGGTTAAATGTACTTGGTGACAGCTTGTGCTGGCCGCCGATCACCCCAGAAAAAAGTGAATGAAAAACGCTCTGGGCAGCCTAAAAACAGTGAGCAGTTGAATAGCAGCAGTTCAATGATCCACAGCTGTAGATCGATCACTGAATTAAGTCTTTTGGAGGAGTTAATCACTGCCTAATCTCGCCCTAACGTCACAGCTGCAACCTCTCCCTACACTGATCAGAGCAGAGTGACGGGCGGCGCTACGTGACTCCAGCTTATATAAAGGCTGGGTCACATGCTGACGGCCTCTTGGGGCAAGTAGTATGACGCTTGTTGATTGGCTGCTTTGCAGCCTTTCAAAAAGCGCCAAGAAAGCGACAAACACCGAACCCGAACCCGGACTTTTACGAAAATGTTCGGGTTCGGGTCCGTGTCACGGACACCCCAAAATTCGGTACGAACCCGAACTATACAGTTCGGGTTCGCTCATCCCTACTTATAGGTATTTTATTCTTGTTTTTAATGGTTTTAATAGTATTATACTGATTGTCTATGTGAGTTTGATTTTAACAGATATGTTTTCTGTTCAGTGTTTGTCTTTACTGATCCTCACTATGATGACTTTTTTAGAATGATAAAACAGAAATCTACTGGTGCTTCTTCCAAAATGTGATATGTGGGCTCTTGAGGACCATAGAGGCTGATGAACAAAAAGGACATGAAGCTCCCGTTCCACCACATCCCAAAGATGCTGTATTGGGTTGAGATCTGGTGATTGTGGGGGCCATTTTAGTACAGTGACCTCATTGTCATGTTCAAGAAACCAATTTGAAATGATTCGAGCTTTGTGACATGGTGCATTATCCTGCTGGAAGTAGCCATCAGAGGATGGGTACATGGTGGTCATGAAGGGATGGACATGGTCAGAAACAATGCTCAGGTAGCCCGTGGCATTTAAACGATGGCCAATTGGCACTAAGGGGCCTAAAGTGTGCCCAGAAAACATCCCCCACACCATTACACCACCACCACCAGCCTGCACAGTGGTAACAAGGCATGATGGATACATGTTCTTATTCTGTTTACGCCAAATTCGGACTCTACCATTTGAATGTCTCAACAGAAATCGAGACTTATCAGACCAGGCAACATTTTTCCAGTCTTCAACAGTCCAATTTTGGTGAGCTTGTGCAAATTGTAGCCTCTTTTTCCTATTTGTAGTGGAGATGAGTGGTACCCGGTGGGGTCTTCTGCTGTTGTAGCCCATCCGCCTCAAGGTTGTGCGTGTTGTGGCTTCACAAATGCTTTGCTGCAGACCTCGGTTGTAACGAGTAGTTATTTCAGTCAACGTTGCTCTTCTATCAGCTTGAATCAGTCGCCCATTCTCCTCTGACCTCTAGCATCAACAAGGCATTTTCGCCCACAGGACTGCCGCATACTGGAGGTTTTTCCCTTTTCACACCATTCTTTGTAAACCCTAGAAATGGTTGTGCGTAAAAATCCCAGTAACTGAGCAGATTGTGAAATACTCAGACCGGCCCGTCTGGCACCAACAACCATGCCACGCTCAAAATTGCTTAAATCACCTTTCTTTCCCATTCTGACATTTAGTTTGGAGTTCAGGAGATTGTCTTGACCAGGACCACAGCCCTACATGCATTGAAGAAACTGCCATGTGATTGGTTGACTAGATATTCGCATTAATGAGAAATAGAACAGGTGTTCCCAATAATTATTTAGGTGAGTGTATGTGAGTGTGTATGTCCGCTAAAGGAATCCGTCACATTTACAATCATGAAATTTGGCACACAGGTACATCAGGTGTCCAGGAAGGTTTTAGAGCAGGTCTCAGCTCTCTAGCACGTACCGTTCCTGAGATATTCCCAAAAAATGCATTAGCCAATAGGAGCCTGGTCACATGACCCTTATCAGCCAATAGAAGCTCGCAGATCCTTAGTATCCACATACACACAGTTTTAAATCAGGTTTCCATAACAACCCAGCCATTTTTCTTCACTGCTGTAGGTCAGCTTTAAAGGGGCAGGGCGCTGTGGAGGGAGTGGAGTGCTGTGGACGTCACAGTTCAGGGGCAGGAAGGGTGGCCATTCAGGCCACTCTCAAAAGACGGACTTAAAAACCCCGCCCTCAGGTCCCGCTAAGCCACACCTGACACGGTTAGGCCACGCCCCCTCTCACTCGCAGCTGACGGGGGTTGAAAAAATGAATGTAAAAATCTACTTCTGTCAGCTGCAGGGGTGGGAGGGACGGTGACTTTCTGCCTGCAGTTCATGCTCACACAGCACAGTGCTGCTGTCTGAGAGTGAGCTGTTCAAAAGGACATCCCTGTGTCCGTCCAGGCCCTGCGCTGGATGGAGGACAGGGAGTCTGAAAGCCTGACTGTCCAGCCTAAAATGAGACCTCTGGCCACCCCAGGGACAGGCTGCTGTGGAGGTCACAGTTAAGGGGATAGTCCGCTATGGAAGTCAGTGTTAAGGGGCAGATTGCTGTAGATGCCACTGTAAAGGGGATGGGGTGTTGTGGAAATCACTGTTAAGTAAATGGGGTACTGTGGAGGTCACTAATAAAGTGGCAGCCGCTGTGGAGGTCACTATTAAGGGGGTGGGATGCCAAGGAGGTCACTGTTAAAGGGGTGGGCTGCTGTGGAGGTCACTATTAAGGGGGTGTGATGCCGTGGAGGTCACTGTTAAAGGGGTGGGCTGCTGTGGAGGTCACTGTTAAGGGGGTGGGATGCCGTGGAGGTCACTGTTAAAGGGGTGGATGCTGTGGAGGTCTCTTTTAAGGGGGCAGGGAACAGTGGAGGTCACAGTTAAGGGGACGGTCCGCTACGGAGGTCAGTGTTAAGGGATGCTGTAGAGGTCACTGTTAAGGGGGCAGGGTGTTGTGGAGGTCACATTTTAAGGGAACGGATCTCTGTGGAGGTCTCTGTTAAGGGGGCGGGGGTTTTGTGGAAATCACTGTTAATGAGACAGGGTACTGTGGAGGTCACTAATAAAGGGGCAGCTTCTGTGGAGTTCACTGTTAAAGGGGTGGGGTGCTGTGGAGGTCACTGTTATGGGGGATACTGTCGATATCCTTTAACGACACACAAACATTAAATGAAATAGATAAAATAAACCCGTGTGAAGCCGCGTCCTTCTGCTAGTGTTACATATGAGTTTAGTGACGTTGTTGTAACTATGTAACTATCAGCGTTATGGATGCCGTTATGGCTTTCCGCTATAACATGGTTATAACGGAAAATAACGGAATCCATAAGACAGAAGTCAAAATGGAAGCCTTTAAGAGGCATTCCGTTTTGATCCTTCATAATACAAGTCTACGGGCAGCAGAACGGATCCGTTATGCAGAAGTCCAGTCCTGCATAACGGAAACCATAGACTTGTATTATGAAGGATGAAAATCGAATGCCTCTTAAAGGCTTCCATTTTGACTTCCGTCTTATGGATTCCGTTATTTTCCGTTATAACCATGTTATATCGGAAAGCCATAACGGAATCCATACCGCTGATGTGATCCCACCCTAATATGTTTGGAGGTGTTATACTATTGTGTACATGTTCTATTGATTGAGCATGTAATTATCACTTAATGCGTTATTGAATGCAGTTATTATTGGCTCACATAAGAGCTACAGTGTAGCAGGAGGTCTGAGGCTTGTACACATGTAATTTGGTGTAATTGTCTAATGTTGGTGGGTATGATTGCCTGTCTTTAGTTTTTTTGTGATGTTTGGCATTTTTTCTTGTGTCACCTGCATGCACACACATTGGGCACTTGCACGTTAAGCACAATCTTGCACTTTTCCCATTAGTATAAATTTATGTCTGTTACAAGTATTTATATATAGAGAGAGAGTAAATAGAATCTTATATCCCCCACATTGAAAATATATAGATTTTTACAATATTTTTACATACAATGGTGGAAACTAATTTAAATATGTTATTATCATGTTGGTTAAAAACTTCTGATTTGAAAATCGGTGTACCCAATGGTTCATACATCCCGCACAACGTTGACATTAATGTTTTAGGTGCTTAGTTTGACTATCAGATCCCTATATTTACTTTACTATTATTAATTCCCATTGCTAGTATGGGACCATGTGTACTCGATAGACAACGGATGGGAGAAAGACATCTGGCTGTATCCATGGTTCTATATGCCTATATAATGTGGGTATTCTATATCATGTGCCTACTCACTGATGATTACACGTTTTGTTGTAGTTTTGGTTTCCCATGATTACTATTAGGATTTATCTGAGATTGGGTATCGTTTGTAATACGGTTTTATTGAGAGACTGGCAGGTAGCCCACTTCGAGGATAACACTTAGGCTACTTTCACACTAGTGTTTTAGTTTTCCTGTATTGGGATCCGTCATAGGGGCTCAATACCGGAAAAAAAACGCTTCAGTTTTGTCCCCATTCATTGTCAACAGAACTGAACAGAACGGAGCGCTCCAAAATGCATTCCGTTCCGTTAAGTTGCGTTCCCAGACCGGAGAGCAAACCGCAACATGTTGTAGTTTGCTTTCCGTCCTGGGATGCAGAGCAAGACGGATACGGCATGACCCCCAATGCAAGTCAATGGGAAGGATCCGTTTTCTCTGCCACAATAGAAAACGGATCCGTCCTCGATTTACTTTCAATGGAGTTCATGACGGATACGTCTTGGCCATGTTAAAGGGTTGTATCTTGTATCAATTCATAATGGATGCAGATGGTTGTATTATCAGTAACGGAATGGTTTATGCTGAACCCTGCCGGATCCAGTAAAAACCCTAGTGTGAAAGTGGCCTTATCCCTACAGTCACGTGCACACACTTGAATGAGTGGGGGGGGGCAACTTTTTGTCAAAACAGTGTGGCGAAGTTATATGCCGCGATCCACCCTTTTGAATTTGGCGCATGCGCAAATTATTGTAGGATACCTCTGTCCATGCATTGGGCGTGTCCTGTTGAAATAACGCGTAGTATCGCGAGATTCAACGTCACATGTGTGCGATTTCGGGTGTGGCCTTAGGGGATATCCCATAATTTTGCCGCCATCTTGGAAAATGCTACCCGTGATTACACATGGCTTATTCCTAATCCTCTAGGATCTACAGGCGAATAGTAGTGGTGATTATTAAACAGGGGAGGGATAACCAATTCTCTGTAGGATATATCAAGTGAGGGAACAGCGAGGATTGACACGACCCCCCCCCCCCCCCCCCCAAGAGGAAGCGAGGCGAAACGTACGTCAGGGTTGTTTACCCTCCCAAGCTCTGGGTTTGTACTTTGTTCCTTTGTCTTTCTGCTTGTTTATTATATACATATTGTTTGATTGTACCTGTTATATGTATAGTATTATATGAGAGGCTTCTTTATCTAATACATTGAGGTATGGCCATAACAGGGGCCTGAGTAAGATATTATAAGAGCCAGAATTAGAGACACAGTATTAACTGCTGGTTATTTATAGTCTATATATATATACTATTCCCCCATTTATTATTAGTAACTTTTTTTAATGAATTTATTGTATGTCTAACTTTATATCATCTAATAAAGTTTGTACAGTATTTATATTTTATGGGTGTTTTTTTAGATTTGGTGAGGTGATTGCGAAGGGGTTAGAATGGTATTTCTTACTCTGCAGTCTGCTAGTTGACTCTGACATAAGTACCTGGACATGAGGTGTAATGCTTTAGATAAATGCAATGCAACCAGAAGGGTGGTTCTCCCTAAAGGCTTGGTTGGAAAAGATTGTGTTGGGTTCTTTAAACATGGTTGTGGCCGCTTCCCCCCCCCCCCACCCCCCAGGGCCAATCGTGTCCCAGGTCTATAGGAATGCTGAGTGGTTTATTGCGGGCCTTAATAGTCTCTATGTGTCACGGTGCTCCTACCGCGATACAGCCGATCTGCAGGGTTTGGCTCTGGAGAAATAAAGGGGAATAGTAGAGGTAGGGGATGGAGAATACAGTTCAAGAGCTTTACTTGCCTAAACTTGCATCCAGACAATATTCAGGTTTACTCTTAGTCCCAGCAGGCTTTGGCATAAACTGGCAGCCAAACTTGGTAACTGTGCTTTCTCTCTTTCTCTGCTGGGCTGACAGGCTTGCTTAATAACTCTGCTTTCTTTCTCTCTGCTGTGCTAAACTCTGCTTGGGTCTGGTTACTGGAATTTCGTTCGGTTCTGGTATCCCTGGATTGGGGTGCCTTTGGCTGTTGTCCCCCTCCTGACACTCAGTAAGTAATTTAGTCAGGGTGCTCTATGAGCTACTTCCCTTTTTGCGAGACTCCTGCTGCAGCCAGAGAACACTTTCCCCTTGCTGCTACTTCTTTCAGGTTTTCTCAGCTCCACTATGGAGTCTAAACTGGAATACACTAGAACTGCAACCCCTCTCTTCTGGTAGGAAGCAGGACTGGTCCACTTCTGCCCAATAGGGGGAGAATGGAATGGTGAGTCCCATTCTGTCTAAGGATAGCTCTGCGATATACACTGCCACCTGCTGGTGAACCAGGCTTAGTACATGAACAAAACAGTTTCATAACAATAATAGAAATGCACCGTGTAAAGGACCTGGAAATAAATACACAGATGGCATTAATGTTAGACCATTGGAGACAGTAGCAGGTTAAAGGAATGGTAATACAGTTGGGCATGTAGCATCATTCCTGAAACCATTGCCCTACATATCTTGGTTTGGCCATTGGTATCACCACAAGGTGGTAAAATACACTTCATTACTGAGTATGTATTGGGACCTATGCCTCCAATACAATGCACGGGCATCGAAGACAACTTCATAGCATTAAGTCACCACCATCTACAAGCAGGAATGAGGTTGGTGCACATGTGTCTTACACCCAGAAGCATAACTATAGGGGGGGGCAGACGTAGCAATCACAACCAAATGCTGGAGCCTAAAAGGATCCAAAGGTCATAAAAAGTCAGCAGAATTCCCCATGGCACATGGTAGGTGAGGGGCCCCGGTACAGGTTTTACTTTAGGACCCAGGAGCTTCAGTTCAGCCTCTGCTCGCTATATAATGATAAGCAACGACATACGAACACAGGCCACCATATATAGCTCTACGTGGAGATATTTCTGAGGTCTCCATCCCTCACCCACATTGATTGCTCTATTAATGCTCGCCATCTGCTAGTCCATCGGGGCCAGCTAGATGTCCGCCCGGCCCTATCGATGATACATCAGTAATGATGTCTATGTGTAGAGTTTGTACCTTGCACCAGAACATCAGATACGTCCAATTCAAAGCAACATTCAGTGGGAACAGATTTCTGTGGTGAAGAAATAGAGAAACGCCTGAACCACAGACATTCTTCAGAAAAACTAAACTCTGCTGTATCTTCATCATCAGCCCGACAAGAGTCGCATCTTATATTTCCTGATGCCGACGATAGTTCTCTTTCATGTGTTTCATTTACAGGAGATATGGATATGACATAGCAGGGGCAGAGTTAAAGTCCGAGGCAGAGCCAGAGACTTCAAAAGGTTGCATTCCCAGTCCCATTCCATAAAAAAATATAAAAAATGATTGCAACTTTTTACTGTTTTCAAAAGTGGGTGGGTGTATCCAGCAGAGGGTGGATCCTAGACAGCTCAACAAGTTTTATACTATCAGAACACATGTAAAATCGCCCAAAAAATTTTGCAGTCCCACATGGACAATGGTTATCAGCCGGGCATCCTCCCTTCCTGCTAAACAACTGTCCACTTACAGAAACCAAATGGTACACCTACCTTGGCATAAAAATCAGCCAATCAGGAGGCTTTCAACAAGCCATAGATATATTAAAAGACAAGGCATGCAAAACCTTTTATGCCACCAGAAGTCATCTGTACCATCTCAAACTACCAGTGACCAGGTAGTAAAAAAAATTTAATAGCATCATTTTCCCAATCCTCCTGTATGGCAGCAAAGTCTGGGGCCTGGATATATACCCAGACTGGTCAAAGTGGGATTCTGGCCTAACAGTAACATTCCACCTGGAATTCTGAAAGCACCTTCTCAAGGTCCACCTGGAGCACCTCAAATACTCCCTGCAGATTCCTACTGTACTTTGCTGTCCAGAACAGGGCACCATCATTCTAGGCCCATCTTCATAGCAGCAGCCCAAGCTCCTAACATCACAAATCCTTGCTACACCAAGTTCAGAAACCCATGAGAAGCAGAAGCAGAGGTTGGGAGTGGTAGAGGGTCCTGTTATAACATAGTCTATCACGGCAGCTATCCTCTCACCGTTGCTCCTTAGGGCCAGTGCAGTGTAAGCAGGGGTCAGCCTTTCTTCCCTCGAGGTACACACTGATTCTGGGGCTCCTGCCTGATGGTACCAGGGGTGTCCTTGATGTTGGGTGTTTGGATGGGTGCAAGGCAGGGCAAGTAATGTGCAATGGCCATTATATAGTGCAAGAGTCAGTAACCAGGCCAGATCTAGAAGAATAAATGTCTTTCTTTACTGTAGTGCAGAATAGGAGTAGTAGTACTATTGCAAAACACAGTTCCAATTGTACACAGTGCAATTCCTTTCCCAGATAGCAGTGTATAAATTTAGCCGAGGATGAGAGTTATGGCCCTCTTTCTTCTCTATCTTGCTAACGTCTCTTTCTCAGTAGAATCCATTGCAGGCAACAGTACTTTTGCAGTTATGCCTGTAATGCGCACGGTGGCGTACAGGCTGAATGATACGACTGGCATAGTCATTCCTTAAGTGTGTATGGCGTCTTAACTGTAATCCCTCCTCAGCAGTACAGTATGTAATGGCAGCTACCTTACTGACTAATTCTTATTGCTTGGTCATACAGATTTCTGAATCTTCTCCTTTCACTCTTTTTTTCTTTTGCTGTAGATTTGCAGCAATAAAGCAGAGATCTGTTAGTCTCTGAATCCTGAGCCCCGATGAGAGGGAGCACATTGACATTGCTTCCTTCCTCTCCCAACTCCCTCCTCAGGCTCTCATAGGACACTCTAGAGCAAGCGGTGGAGCCAGATACCACCTAGCAACCTCCTCCAAAAGGGCTAACCCAAAGTGGGTGGGTTTGCATCAGCGTTTCTAATTCGGTTATACTGTTCCATTATAACCCTGTTATTGTTGGGCGGACACATGTGAACATGGGACCAAAATTCCTGTCGACAGAACTTTTTCCATCATACATAACGGAAGTAAACAGAACCGTTTTGTGCCCATAGACATGTATTAGGACGGAGCAAAATGGAATGCCTCATAAAGCGTTCTGTTTTGAATTCGGTCCTAAAATTTCATTATATTCTATTATAACCCTGTTATAACGGAACAGTATAAAGGAATTTGGAACGCTGACGTGAGCCCACCCTACCATACAGAGCTATTGTGGGAGCATACAAGGCATATTAGTATATAACATTAAAGGGCACCTGTCAGAAGATTTGTACCTGTGACACTGGTAGACCTCTTACTTGGCAGCTGAATGCATCGGTGTTGGTCCCATGTTCATATGTGCCCGCATTGCTGAGAAAAATTATGTTTTAATATATGCAAAAAGCCTCTAGGAGCAACGGGGGCATTGCCATTACACCTAGAGGCTCTGCTCTCTCTGCAACTGCCGCACCCTCTGCACTATTTATTATTATTATTATTTATTATTTAAGCGCCATTCATTCCATAGCGCTGTACATATGATAAGCGGTGCACATACATAACACAGACAATTGTACTAATCATAAACAAGATGAGTTACAAACTGGTACAGAAGGAGAGAGGGCCCTGCCCGTGAGGGCTTACAATCTACATGGTATGGGAGAAGGACACAGTAGGTGCGGGTGGAGCTGTTCATGGCGGTATAGGGGCTGCAGGGTCACTGGTTGTAGGCTTGTCTGAAGAGGTGGGTTTTCAGGTTTCTTTTGAAGGATTCCACTGTAGGTGAGAGTCTGATATGTTGGGGTAGCGAGTTCCAGAGTATGGGGGATGCACGGGAGAAATCTTGGAGTCGATTGTAGGAAGAGGCGATAAGAGGAGAGGAGAGAAGGAGGTCTTGTGAGGATCGGAGAGTGCGTGTGGGGATGTATCGGGAAAGTAGCTCAGAGATGTAGGGAGGGGACAGGTTATGGACGGCCTTGTATGTGTTTGTCAGTACTTTGAAGTGGATTCGTTGGGCAATGGGGAGCCTGTGAAGGGATTGGCAGAGGGGAGAGGCAGAGGAGTAATAAGGTGAGAGGTGGATTAGTCGGGCAGCGGAGTTGAGGATAGATTGGAGGGGTGCGAGGGTGCTAGATGGAAGGCCATAGAGGAGAATGTTGCAGTAGTCTAGGCGGGAGATAATGAGAGCATGTACAAGTATTTTCGCAGATTCAAAGTTAAGGAAAGCGCGGATGCGGGAGATGTTTTTGAGTTGGAGGCGGCAGGTGGTGGAAAGGGCTTGGATGTGCGGTCGGAAGGAAAGGGCAGAATCTAAGGTCACTCCAAGGCAGCAGGCTTTTTTGACTGGGGATAATGTGCAGCCATTGATCGTGATAGATAGGTCTGTTGGGGGGGTTGAACAAGATGGGGGAAAGATTATGAATTCTGTCTTATCCATGTTAAGTTTAAGAAAGCGAGAGGCGAAGAAGGATGATATAGAAGATAGACATTGTGGGATTCTTGATAGTAAGGTGGTGATGTCTGGACCAGAGAAGTAGATTTGTGTGTCATCAGCATAGGAGTGATACTGAAAGCCATGGGACTCTATGAGCTGTCCCAGGCCAAAAGTGTAGATTGAGAAGAGCAGGGGTCCTAGGACAGAGCCTTGCGGGACACCAACAGAGAGGGCATGAGACGAGGAGGTGGTGCGGGAGTGGGAGACGCTAAACGTCCGGTCTGTGAGGTATGATGTGATCCAGGAGAGAGCCAGGTCAGTGATGCCAAGAGATGAGAGAGTTTGCAACAGAAGGGTGTGGTCGACAGTGTCGAAGGCAGAGGACAGGTCAAGGAGAAGGAGGACAGAGTATTGTTTCTTGGTTTTGGCTGTCAGTAGGTCATTGGTGACTTTGGTAAGGGCAGTCTCGGTCGAGTGGTGGGTTCGGAAGCCAGATTGTAGGCGGTCAAAGAGGGAGCAAGAGGAGAGGTGGGAGGACAGTTCAGAATGGACATGTTGTTCAAGTAGCTTTGAGGCATACGGAAGAAGTGATATGGGGCGATAACTGGACAAGGAAGATGGGTCAAGTGAAGGCTTTTTGAGGATGGGTGTAATGGTAGCATGTTTAAAAGCAGAGGGGAAGACACCAGAGTTTAGTGATAGATTGAAGAGATGAGTTAGGACTGGGATAAACACTGGGGTGAGGTTAGGGATGAGGTGGGATGGGATCGGATCAAGTGCACAGGTGGTGAGATGTGATCTGGAGAGTAGAGTGGAGAGTTTTTCTTCTGTAATGGTGGAGAAGCAGGTTTTAGGGGGAGAGGACCGAGCAGTTGTGTAGAGGGTCTGTGGGGACTGTGTAGTAAAGCTTTCTCTGATGTGGACTATCTTTTGTTTGAAATATTTGGCAAAGTCCTCAGCTGAGAAGAGAGGAGAGGGTGGGGGCGCTGGGGGGCGGAGAAGGGAGTTAAAAGTGCTAAAAAGTTGTTTAGGGCTGTGTGACAGGGAAGATATGAGAGATGAGAAGTAGGCCTGTTTTGCATCAGCGAGTGAGGATTTGAATATGAGAAGGGATTGCTTGTATGCAGTGAGATGATCTATAGAAGGGGATTTTTTCCATCGTCGCTCAGCAGCCCTGGAAGCTTGTCTGAGTTTCTTGGTCAGGTTGGTGTGCCAGGGTTGTCTGTTGATTTTCCGAATTTTGTTATGTGTGAGGGGGGCAACAGTGTCCAGAGCTGTACTTATTGTGTTGTTATATAGGGTTGTAGCAGCTTCTGGGTCTTGGAGGCAACAGATGGTAGAGAGTGGGAGAAGAGAGTCAGAAAGCAAGCGAAAGTCGAGATGTTTAAGGTTCCTGCGGGGGTGTGCTGGTGTGTGGACCGGGGGGGCTACAGAAGAGACCAGTGAAGAGAAGGTGAGTAGGTTGTGGTCGGATAGGGGGAGAGGCGAGTTAGAAAGGTTAGATAGGGAGCAAAAGCGGGTAAAGATCAGATCCAGAGTGTGACCATCTCTGTGGGTGGGAGCTGAGGACCACTGTGATAGGCCGAAGGAGGAATAGAGCGACAGGAGTTTAGAGGCGGCCGAGTGGCAGGTGTCAATAGGGATGTTGAAGTCACCCATGATGATAGTGGGGATGTCGGCAGAAAGAAAGTGTAGTAGCCAGGTGTTGAAGTGGTCAAGAAAGATGGTGGCTGGGCCTGGAGGGCGGTAAATGACAGCTACTTGAAGGTTGGAGGGAGAGTAGATGCGAACAGAGTGTACTTCAAATGAGGTGAGCGTAATGGAGGGTGGCAGTGGAGTTGGGCTGTAGGAGCAGGTGTCTGATAGGAGAATACCAACTCCTCCACCATGTTTGCAGCCGGGGCGGGGGTTGTGAGTGAATTGAAATCCACTATAAGAGAGTGCAGCAGGGGAGGAGGTGTCTGAGGGTGTCAGCCATGTTTCTGTGTGATTGACAGGTCCAGACATGATCACGTTCACACTATCTGGCCCAGCAATTTCAGAGAGAGCTGAGTCTCTAGCGGTGACAGCTACTTCCCCGTTCCTCCTAGAGGCTCATTTGCATATATTAAAACAGAATTTTTCTAAGGAATGCGGGCACATATGAATATGGTCTAAGGATCTGGGGTTGTGGGTCATATCAATCACATTGGCAGGATAACAATGCAACTGTCTTTATACTTTCGTCCACAATTATATAGCAAATGCAAATGGCCCAAATGAGCTGCACCCCTGGACATTTGGGCGGACACCCGAGACCCAGTCCACAATATCCTAAGTCAGGACCTGTAGTTCCACTGCCCCATACCAGGCTCTAGACACTGTCTCCCAACATTTTAGGTTGTTTCGAAGCTTTAGTATCACCTGTCAGTATATTTTGCAGAGGATGCTTATTCAGACGATGGACACCACGACCGAGGTGCATGGATCCAACTCCAACCAGTAGCAATAAAACTCAACGTAACCGCCGCTTTGCGCTGGAAAAAATTTGTATCGCTTAAGGCTGTGGATTCCGCTTTAGTGCATTGGTCCAGTAATCTTTAGCCCACGGCCAGAACTAACACAGCTGCCAAGCGCACATGTAACAGGTCAGCCAGTGTCATAGGTACAAATCTGCTGACAGATGCCCTATAAAGAACAGACTGTTGAGGGAAGTGTTGGATTTAAATATATATATACATATGCCACCAACACATCCCATTGCAATAACTATACCCATACCCCCTACAACCCCTTGCCCATAACTCACCACCCTAGGATATATTGTGTATATGTACATGCAGGTAGATGTGCCCCAAACATCTATATATGTGTATCTGCCATGGCTCTCCCCCAGGTGTATATATATATATATGGGCCTATAACTGCCCATGTATGCCCCAGGTTTATAATGAGTATATATGTGTATATAGATGCGCCCCAAGTATCTATATACATATATATACAGGTCCTTCTCAAAAAATTAGCATATTGTGATAAAGTTCATTATTTTCTGTAATGTACTGATAAACATTAGACTTTCATATATTTTAGATTCATTACACACAACTGAAGTAGTTCAAGCCTTTTATTGTTTTAATATTGATGATTTTGGCCACAGCTCATGAAAACCCAAATTTCCTATCTAAAAAAATTAGCATATTTCATCCGACCAATAAAAGAAAAGTGTTTTTAATACAAAAAAAGTCAACCTTCAAATAAATATGTTCAGTTATGCACTCAATACTTGGTCGGGAATCCTTTTGCAGAAATCACTGCTTCAATGCGGCGTGGCCTGGAGGCAATCAGCCTGTGGCACTGCTGAGGTGTTATGGAGGCCCAGGATGCTTCGATAGCGGCCTTAAGCTCATCCAGAGTGTTGGGTCTTGCGTCTCTCAACTTTCTCTTCCCAATATCCCACAGATTCTCTATGGGGTTCAGGTCAGGAGAGTTGGCAGGCCAATTGAGCCCAGTAATACTATGGTCAGTAAACCATTTACCAGTGGTTTTGGCGCTGTGAGCAGGTGCCAGGTCGTGCTGAAAAATGACATCTTCATCTCCATAAAGCTTTTCAGCAGATGGAAGCATGAAGTGCTCCACAATCTCCTGATAGCGGCTGCATTGACCCTGCCCTTGATAAAACACAGTGGACCAACACCAGCAGCTGACATGGCACCCCAGACCATCACTGACTGTGGGTACTTGACACTGGACTTCAGGCATTTTGGCATTTCCCTCTCCCCAGTCTTCCTCCAGCCTCTGGCACCTTGATTTCCGAATGACATGCAACAGTCCAGTGCTGCTTCTCTGTAGCCCAGGTCAGGCGCTTCTGCCGCTGTTTCTGGTTCAAAAGTGGCTTGACCTGGGGAATGCGGCACCTGTAGCCCATTTCCTGCACACGCCTGTACACGGGGGCTCTGGATGTTTCTACTCCAGACTCAGTCCACTGCTTCCGCAGGTCCCCCAAGGTCTAGAATCGGTCCTTCTCCACAATCTTCCTCAGGGTCCGGTCACCTCTTCTCATTGTGCAGCGTTTTCTGCCACACTTTTTCCTTCCCACAGACTTCCCACTGAGGGGCCTTGATACAGCACTCTGGAAACAGCCTATTCGTTCAGAAATGTCTTTCTTTGTCTTATCCTCTTGCTTGAGGGTGTCAATGATGGCCTTCTGGACAGCAGTCAGGTCGGCAGTCTTACCCATGATTGCGGTTTTGAGTAATGAACCAGGCTGGGAGTTTTTAAAAGCCTCAGGAATCTTTTGCAGGTGTTTAGAGTTAATTAGTTGATTCAGATGATTAGGTTAATAGCTCGTTTAGAGAACCTTTTCATGATATGCTAATTTTTTGAGATAGGAATTTTGGGTTTTCATGAGCTGTGGCCAGAATCATCAATATTAAAACAATAAAAGGCTTGAACTACTTCAGTTGGTGTGTAATGAATCTAAAATATATGAAAGTCTAATGTTTATCAGTACATTACAGAAAATAATGAACTTTATCACAATATGCTAATTTTTAGAGAAGGACCTGTATATATATACTTAAATTCCCCCCATAGGTACGGCGTTCAGTCAGTTCCTGCAGGGGGGTGGATATGTCTCCAGGTGGCTGGTGACTTCGAAGGCTAAGGGATCAATTGATCTGAGGCCTTTCGTTGAGTTTATCCGCCTAGTTACTATGCTCGGCCCCACCTTGTGTTTGTGACATGGCTGGGCGTGTGGTGCTGCTAGCCTCAGGGGGCCAACTGGCAGGCATACGTCACAGTCACACTATGATGTCACATCCCTGAGGAGGGGGGAGGTGGGCTGTTTCTGAGGCTGATATAGGAGCCTGAAACCAGGAACAGGGGGCTCTTGCAACCAGACTAGAATTGCTGAGGTACAGGGCAATGGTAGGAGTGGATGACAGGGAGAGGGATCATAGGGTGGTGAGTTATGGGCAAGGGGTTGTAGGGGGTATGGGTATAGTTATTGCAATGGGATGTGTTGGTGGCAGGGAAGGGGTTGGATATAGGGGGTATGTGAGGGGTAGGTAGGGACTACACAGGTACATACTTAATCCTTCCAGAGTTAGTAGGCCTTTTCCAGGTGGTCATCATGGAGCTGCTCTCTCCCATGTGTCTCTGATTCTAGTCTGGTTGCAAGAGCCCCCTGATCCTGGTTTCAGGCTCCTATATCAGCCTCAGAAACATCCCACCTCCCCCCTCCTCAGGGATGTGACATCATAGTGTGACTGTGACGTATGCCTGCCAGTTGGCCCCCTGAGGCTAGCAGCACCACACGCCCAGCCATGTCACAAACACAAGGTGGGGCCGAGCATAGTAACTAGGCTGATAAACTCAACAAAAGGCCTCAGATCAATCGATCCCTTAGCCTTTGAAGTCACCAGCCACCTGGAGACATATCCACCCCCTGCAGGAACTGGCTGAACGCCGTACCTATGGGGGGAATTTAAGTATATATATATATATATATATATATACTTGGGGCGCATCTATATACACATATATACTCATTATAAACCTAGGGCATACATGGGCAGTTATAGGCCCATATATATATATATATATATATATATATACCTGGGGGAGAGCCATGGCAGATACACATATATAGATGTTTGGGGCACATCTACCTGCATGTACATATACACAATATATCATAGGGTGGTGAGTTATGGGCAAGGGGTTGTAGGGGGTATGGGTATAGTTATTGCAATGGGATGTGTTGGTGGCATATGTATATATGCCCTTACATATATGCATGTATACCCTGTTCCCCCTCTGGTTCTTCCATACCCCTACTCCCCTGAACCAAACCCCTATTCCCCTGGTTAACCCCTGATCCCCTGGTTAACCCTTGACCCCCTAACCCTTACACCCCTGAGCCCATACCACTACACCCCTGACCCCCTACCATTTAACCCCCCCCCCCCCCTGGTTTACCCCTGCATCCCCTGGTTAACCCCTGATCCCCTGGTTACTACATTTGCAGGGTATTAACCCTTGCATTCCTGTGTAGCCCTGCAATACTGTATTTGTGTCGGTGGCCTGCATACACCCCTGTAGTGCCACCGTTAACCCTCGTCGTACCTTAGGGATAGAATTAGTCAGGTGGGGTGGGCTGCTAATACTTGTGTGTGTGTATTGTATAGTTAGTTTATGGGTGGAATTTGGGAACGTGTAGTGTAGTTTAGTATTGTATATTTAGTGCTGTATTGTTAGTGTATCGCGTGCTTTGTGTATTAGGTATTAATAAATACTGTGTTTTATGTACAACTATCTGTGTAACGTGTAGTTATTAGCGATAGTTAGTTTAGTAAGGCGCATGCAGCTAGCATAGTGATTAGTGTAAGGCAAAGTATAGTGAAAGTATTGTGTTATTGTTATATAAAGGTATAAATAGTCATCGATAGACGGCTCCTCCTGTTTATGAATATTAATTATTGATATTTGCATAAATATTGGTGATTAATATTCCCCCTTTACATTGGCGAGCCAGGCCCCCTGCTTAGATTTTGAAATCTGTGTTTGGTTTTGAGGTTGGAGGTCGGTCATCCTGTGAATTATCAGGCAAGAGAGACGCGGTCAGCGGTCTGAGCGTCTAGGAGAGACGCGGTCAGTGGTCTGAGCGTCTAGGAGAGACGCGGTCAGCGGTCTGAGCGTCTAGGAGAGACGCGGTCAGTGGTCTGAGCGTCTAGGAGAGACGCGGTCAGCGGTCTGAGCGTCTAGGAGAGACGCGGTCAGCGGTCTGAGCGTCTAGGACCTGATAATTCGGACAGGTAACGCGACTCTTCCTTATGGTGTTTGAGGCTAGAGGTCGGTTATTCTGTGAATTGTCAGGCAAGAGAGAGGCGGTCAGCGGTCTGAGCGTCTAGGACCTGATAATTCGGACAGATAAAGCGACTCTTCCTCACAGCACCAAACGCAGATCAAAATCTTTAGCAGAGAATCTATAATCTATCTGTGAGTAATATTTTGCTATTTGCTTTGCACGGTCACTACATCGCTCAAGTGATTGCAAGGGAGAAGAGGACACGTCACTGAAGGAGATCCATCTTCGTGGGAGCAGCGTACAAGTCCGGCTGGTCGGGAAGAAGTGATCCGAGAGAAGAAGGACTTCTTCCAAGCAGCTGCTAGGACGAAGAGGTACAGCCCTAAGGAGAAGATGGACGCTCATCAAACGGTGAGTATGGACTTCCCCACACTGCAACACTTGAGCAGACACAGCACATTTAACCCCATCCTCCCCACCACATACAAGTCAGCAGAAATGCTGTGGTCCGATTTGTTAGCACAGGCTTGTAGTTATGAGAAGCTTTGTGTTAACAAACGGATGGTGTTGAACAAGGCCACTAAACGGCTTCGGATGCTGGCCAAACTCGTTCATACGTTTGAGGCTAGCATCTGTAAGCCAAAGGAAGTGGCGCTGGTGTCTCAGTCAACGGAGACAATTCCTCCGGCCGTTCACTGCCAGTGCTGTGCCAGTAATTCGGACCAGATTTCGGCATTGCGGGCACAGCTGGCGGAGAATGTGCAGTCTACTGTTGACCGGGATGCGCAGGTGGCTAGGTTAGAGTCACAGTTGGTAGAGCTGCAGAGGCAGAAGGAGGAAATTGAGGCTAAGTTGACTCAGTCTTATACTGAGGTCAAGGCCTTCAAGGAGCAGACTGCCTCTACTAATGTGACGGTAGCCAAATTGAAGGCTCAGGTTGCTGTAACGTCCCAGATAATGACTGGCATGCAACAGGTCATCACCAAGTTGGTGCCGGCTCTTTCTTTTCCCATAAAGTCAGGGTCGGAATCTCCCAAAACTTTGCCCTATGCAGGGCAAAAAGGGGGGAGAGTCGTCTGGGACCGGTCAAATCATCAGACCAAGCCGGTCCAGACTAACAGAGATTTTTCCCTGACTTTGGGGAAAAGAAAGATTGTGAAAAGTGCCTCCCTGAGGATGGAACAATTCAGGGAGCGCGGTTGCAGTGTGGACGGACCTAAGCCATGCCGGGCAAACATCAAATGCTTTGCTTGTGGTGGCTTGGGTCATATAGCGAAGCACTGCAAAACACACAAGACAGAAAGCCCAATCAGGTGCTTCAGGTGTGAGAACAAAGGACACATTGCAAGGAATTGCCCTTGTGCAAGTAATGGCAATGTGTCCAGTGATGGGATTCAGGTAACAAATCGTGCAGCGGGGTCTAGTCAGTTTGGCCATAAAGGCGTTACCTCTCAGCGACACATGCCTCATCAGGCGCTGAGGGGTCATAATGGCCAAGCTAGGCCAGGCAACATTGGACACCCCTGTACTATTCGTTACACAGTGTGTTCCCTGTGTATGTCCATGTTGTGTTTTTTGTTATCTGTTTGTACGTTCTTCTTGATGTTGATGGTGGTAGTCCTTGTCTACGAATGTGTTCCACCATGCTGATTTATGTAGTTTGTTGTAAGTCCCGTCTGCTGTTTTTGTTTCATTCTGTGTCCCCTTCGAGTGGAACAGTGTTATACTGTGGATCGAGAACGTATAGGTTCGCGAGCAGATAATTTCACACGGGAAATCCTGCACAAAGGATGATGTGATATTATTCTGGGCAACCAGGGTCTCAGATCGATACGGATAACGCTGTTGTGCTCAAGGTTTTCGGTAGGGCTGTGTTGCGCTGGGGACTGGGGCGGACAGGCAACATTGGTGTAATGTTGTGCTGCGCACTTAATTCTAGTCTGAGCAGGTAGCACAGCTCTGATAGGGATTGGACGCAGAGTGTTTGGCAGCAGAGTGTGGACTGTGTTCTTGTGTTGTGGGGTCCTGGGGAGCCGAGGCATGACTATGCCATTGGTTCTACGGGCCTCCACAAGACGGGATTACAGGGGGAAATCAGCCTGGGTACACATGAGTGGACGGGGATACGGTGCCATCAATAACAAGATGGTGCTTTGTCCACAGCACTTCAGTTATCCTAACCTAGTAGGGTGGCCATCCTTATCTGTTGGTGCAGAGGGATGTGTAGCAGAGGACGCAATCCTCTAAAGGTAGGGTGTTCAGACACCAGTGTTAAGATAACGAGGAGTCCTGTGAGATAAAGGGCAGCCCAATACCTTTCTCTACCCATGGGTCAAAGGTATTGGTGCTGGGATTTTGACATTTAATTGCACCGTGAGGGGAGAAATCTCCCAGGAGCGCCTGGTATTTTCTTCTGCCATAGGTGTGTTTATATGGAACAGAGGAAAAACCCAGATGACGCCACAGAAGAGACCAGCTATTCCCCCTGACACTCTTGTGAGGCTCCAGAGGATCCCACTGGATTTTGGCAACCAAGCGACCTTTGTTCAGAGGTGTTCTAGAGATGGAGGACTGTGCCACAATCCAGCGGGAGCATTATCTCAGGCTCTGGAGAAAGACTTGGAGATGTTCGGGTGGAAGAGCATATTCAGCTACGATCTCTTGTTTCACCCAGTGAAACTTCTCCTGGTTCTGGTCATCATCATCTACATTAGACTGCGTATTGGAGGGTCAAGGGACTTATTGACCAAACACACCAGAACCAGACAGAACTTTACCAAACTAACCGGAGGAGGAGGCTCAGGACATAACTCAAACATTGTCCTGTAGCCAAATACCTTATGGACACACGTTATTTCCTATGAGGGTTCAGGACGTATAACTTGTGCTATCCTGAAACCCCATAGCAATATGTACATATATTGATTTTGTATGTTGGTCGATTGTGTACCCATAGACACTCTAGGTACAAATGTGTGACAGCCTATGCCCAGGGAAACTCGCCCAACGCACTGCGGTGAGTTATAATTTGGCTGTACACATTTGCATCCTATAGTAGTTTCCCATTGACACGGGGGTCTGTGACCTACCTGTGTCTTTGGAGGTGTAGAGAGATAGGCCAGGTTGCATGAGTCTCTATGGGTACACACATTTAATGGAATTTGGTGGTGTTGGGAGGGATGTGACCTGTTTTTGTGTGAATGGGGAAGAGTAGATTCCCTAGGGACAGACCCCCCCTCCTTTACCAAGTTAATTTGCCACTTTAACCCCAAGAACGGTGACGTTTGTACGGGTTGGACTGAATGTAGAATTTAGGTACCATGACATTACTTCTTACCAAAAATTCTGACCTGCCTTGTAAAGACCTACGTATCCGTCCATGGGAGAACCTCCCCAACAACTGATTCTTCAATCAAGATGGAAGAAGCAGTGTCGGAAGAAAAGTCGTGCCGTTACTAACAGGAAGCCATTCCACGGTTGACCGTACTACCTGGAGATTGTGAGGGTGAAGCTATCCAAGAGTCTGACTAAAGAAAGACTAAGATGGGGACGGCAGCGGGTACCTAAAGATCGACACTGACAGCGAAAACGAAAGGAGGCCAGTCCACGGTTGCTACGTGGATCGACCTATAGACTGTGAGGGTGAAGCCATTCCAGAGTCATTGGGAGAGGCTGATACCTGAAGATTGAAACTGACAGACCACAGACCAAGAAAGTTCCAGAGAAGAAGACAGTGTATTCTGTGGATGGAGACGCCTGGTTACGTTGAAGGGCAGGTCGGAGGTGTTAGTGCGCGATGGGTGATGACTAGGTACCTAAGGGCCATATTACTTCAGTCCTTCCTGAACTGTTACCAAGAGGGGGGTTGAGGGGGCAAATATATCCCAACACTTCCCCAAAGTTTATTGTCGAATTGCGACAACAGGGGGATTGTTGAGGGAAGTGTTGGATTTAAATATATATGTATATATGCCCTTACATATATGCATGTATACCCTGTTCCCCCTCTGGTTCTTCCATACCCCTACTCCCCTGAACCAAACCCCTATTCCCCTGGTTAACCCCTGATCCCCTGGTTAACCCTTGACCCCCTAACCCTTACACCCCTAAGCCCATACCACTACACCCCTGACCCCCTACCATTTAAACCCCCCCCCCCCCCTGGTTTACCCCTGCATCCCCTGGTTAACCCCTGATCCCCTGGTTACTACATTTGCAGGGTATTAACCCTTGCATTACTGTGTAGCCCTGCAATACTGTATTTGTGTCGGTGGCCTGCATACACCCCTGTAGTGCCACCGTTAACCCTCGTCGTACCTTAGGGATAGAATTAGTCAGGTGGGGTGGGCTGCTAATACTTGTGTGTGTGTGTATTGTATAGTTAGTTTATGGGTGGAATTTGGGAACGTGTAGTGTAGTTTAGTATTGTATATTTAGTGCTGCATTGTTAGTGTAGTGCTTTGTGTATTAGGTATTAATAAATACTGTGTTTTATGTACAACTATCTGTGTAACGTGTAGTTATTAGCGATAGTTAGTTTAGTAAGGCGCATGCAGCTAGCATAGTGATTAGTGTAAGGCAAAGTATAGTGAAAGTATTGTGTTATTGTTATATAAAGGTATAAATAGGCGGAGTCATCGATAGACGGCTCCTCCTATTTATGAATATTAATTATTGATATTTGCATAAATATTGGTGATTAATATTCCCCCTTTACACAGACCATTTGTAGATACCTTCTGCTCCGGGGTAGTGCACAAGGAGCCCCAGGAAAACGAAGCACCCCGGAACAACACACCCAAACCCAGCCTGACCAAGCCACCAACCAGGACAGACTGACAAAAGGTGAAATCCAGAACACAATACACAAGAGCAAAGAGAAGTACATCAGTGTCTGAAGGAACAACACACCCAAACCCAGCCTGACCAAGCCACCAACCAGGACAGACTGACAAAAGGTGAAATCCAGAACACAATACACAAGAGCAAAGAGGAGTACATCAGTGTCTGAAGGAACAACACACCCAAACCCAGCCTGACCAAGCCACCAACCAGGACAGACTGACAAAAGGTGAAATCCAGAACACAATACACAAGAGCAAAGAGAAGTACATCAGTGTCTGAAGGAACAACATAAGAAGATCACAAAAGCTGAAAATATACCAAAGAGTGCAAACTGTCCACATGTCTTGAGAAGCTGCCCAACCTCAGAGACTGACTGATCCTGTGCCACTACAGACTGAGAGCTGACAGCCTGCTCTTTGAATCCGGGCGGCACTGAACTACAGTCCAAGAGAGCAGACTATGCCAGCAGTGCCACCAGGAGGCCGTGGAGGATGAGACCCACTTCCCTCTGCGATGCCAAAAATACTCAGCAGTGAGGGACACTGACTTCAGGAGACTGTCTGATCTCTGCCCAGACTTCACCTTCATGGAGGACAAAGAGAGACTCTCCACACTGCTGGGGGAATAGGAGAACACAGCCGGCAAAGCAGCACAATATGTCAGTGCCTGCCATATGCAGTGAGCCCCCATGGGTGCCAGAGCAGAGGATAGGAGTGGTAGTGGCCCTGATGAAGTGCTGTTGTGTCCTACCTCAGGTTGTCGCTCCCTGGGGTCCATTGAAATGAAAATGTAAACTGAAGAATCAGTCCAGAGTTAAATGTAACAATGTCCTTTTTACTAAATGCAACATAGAACTTGAAACTTGGAATATATACAGTAGCAGCAGGCTTTAGTGCAATTCTTCACTGACCCCGGGTAGGAAGGTATGGTAGCAGGTTGAGTGCTGTCCCTCACCATGCAGCAGTGTCTGTAGAGCTGCAACTCACCGATCACTCTGTTGTTGCCTGGAATCTCAAGGCTTCACTTGAGGTCGTCTTTAGCAGTTATTGTTGCAGGAGAAGAGTATTTGGTTCCTGCCTTCCCTCACAGTTCACAGGAGTGGGTGCTCTATAAGCTGCTTCCGAAATCCCCCACTATCAGAACAGAACCTCTCCTGTTCCCTTCACTACACTGGAATTTGCCCTCCGGGCATTGGACCACCTTACTCCTACCAAGGGGGAGGAACAGGCTGGTTAGTCACTGCTTGAGAAAAGTCCCTGTGAGAGAACTGAAACGTTGCTGTTTGGTGATTGAAATATACTTTATTTAATATACTTTTGGAAGTGCCGTGGAGTTTTTTTCACTTTTAGATAATTCGATAGATAGATAGATAGATAATAGATATGGGATGGATATATATTAGATAGATAATAGATAATAGATAGATAATAGATAGATAGATAATAGATAGATAGATAGATAGATAGATAGATAGATAGATAGATAGATAGATAGATAGATAGATAGATAATAGATATGGGATGGATATATATTAGATAGATTAAATAACACCGCATGCAGGACAACTGTGGAATGCAGGGCACAGCCAGCAGGAGGTCGGAGGTCTCGGAGATAACGTTCCCAAACACAGCCAGATCCAAGAAAGCGAAAAAGGCCATAAAAAGGCCCTAATCATGCCAAGCCCAGAGGAGCTGTTTGCAGACTTTGATAACCAGATGGTAAAAACTAATTTGTTATTCTATACATCTATCCAGCCTGGTCTGACACTATGTGTAATCTTTACAAGAACATCACAAACTGTGGGATTACCAGTGGGAAGCAGATCAAGGTAAGATACTGATGGTGAAACCTCCCTCACCATCAACGTCAACAATCATGGCACCATCATGGCGCAAGGAACTTCGCCCAAACTAGAAGAATTCCAGCAGCTCTTCCAACATAAAACAACAAGTAAGGCCTCATGCACACGACAGTATTTTTTCACGGTCTGCAAAACGGGGTTCCGATGTTCCGTGATCCGTGTCCGTTTTTTCTTCCGTGTGTCTTCCTTGATTTTTGGAGGATCACCAGACCAGAAAAGTGAAAAAAAAATGACCATCTTGTGTGCCTCCGTGTTTTTTCACAGACCCATTGACTTGAATGGGTCCGCAAACCGTTGTCCGTCAAAAAAATAGGACAGGTCTTATTTTTTTGACGGACAGGAAACGTGGATCACGGACGCGGATGACAAACGGTGCATTTTCCGAGTTTTCAACGGACCCATTGAAAGTCAATGGGTCCGCAGAAAATCACGGAAAACGGAACAACGGACACAGATGCACCCAACGGTCGTGTGCATGAGGCCTAAAGACCATAAGAGACATAAATAATCCAGCTGATGCCTCAGCTCTAGTGATGTCGCGAACATAAAATTTTCCGTTCGCGAACGGCGAACGTGAATTTCCGCAAATGTTTGCGAACGTGCGAACCGCAATAGACTTCAATAGGAAGGCGAATTTGAAAACCCACAGGGACTCTTTGTGGCCACAATAGTGATGGAAAAGTTGTTTCAAGGGGACTAACACCTTGACTGTGGCATGCCGGAGGGGGATCCATGGCAAAACTCCCATGGAAAATTACGTAGTTGACGCAGAGTGTGGTAAGTTGAAATCGCAATGCGATTTATAGAACTTGAATTAATCGCATTGCGATTTCAACTTTCTCAAATCCGACAGTACATTCTAGCATGGAGTCGTTCCCCTGAGCACGGAAGTCAGCAGAAGCTCTAAGTTGAAATCGCAATGCGAATAATGCAGATTATATTAATCGCATTGCGAATGCAAGCTAAGTTCCTAATGGTTGTATTGCTAGAATTGACGAATATAACGACTATAGCGCTATATTCTCAATCTTCGTTATATTCTATCAATATAACCATTAGGAACCCAGCAGCTCTAAGTTGTAATCGCAATGCGGCTTCAGAATTAATCTAACATGGCTGCTGTCCAGGAGGTGGGAGGGTCTGGGAGGGAGGGTCTGCTGCTGATTGGCAGGAATGTGTCTGCTGACTGTGAGGTACAGGGTCAAAGTTTGCTCAATGATGATGTATAGGAGGCGGACCGAACATCGCATATGTTCGCCCGCCGCGGCGAACGCGAACAAGCTATGTTCGTCGGGAACTATTCGCCGGCGAATAGTTCGGGACATCTCTACTCAGCTCCAGCACAGATGGCCTCCAGAGACAGGTCTGCACCAGGCCCCAGTACCTCACACCCCTCTCTGGAGAAACTTAGAGACTACCTCTCAGTATTGGAAATAGACCTTATTCAATTAAAGGAAGAGTTTTGAAAAAGCCAAAAAGTGATAAATGGCAGCGACCAGCTAAGAGAAGAGATGGCCAGGCTGATATCTGAGCACAGTGCAGCCTGCGTGACATCCAGACTCAAACAGAATGCCCAGCTCGTAGAGGAGGTAACCCAACTGAAAAGATTCAATCTACCCCAAAAACTGGAGGAGGCCCCACAAAATGCAGGCACCATCACTATTCCTGTGCAGGTGCATTCGATAACACATAGCGCAAACCCCAAAATGAACTTAGCAGAGACTAGTGACAGCCAGAGTCACAGGAACCCCACAAACAAACCGACCATCACCCCAGAAACCACAGCTAAACAGAGAACAAATGGATGTAATAAATCACCCTGCCCAGACACCATCCTTATTATAGACTCCAATGGAAAGTACCTCAACACAAAGGGACTTTTTCCTGGGAAACAGGTCACAAAAATCCGCTGCTCAACCATTACACAAGCCGCGGAGGTGATTAATAATCCGTATGTCACCGACCTTAAACACCTAATCCTACTCACCGGAACAAATGACATGCAGCAAGAGGGCACCGCCAACAAACCAATTAGCAAAGGCTACTCAGCACAAAGAGTCATGTCTGTCCTGCTCCCAAGGAAGGACATATCCCCCCGTATTACCCAACAGATCAACACCGAGCTGGCCACCAATAGAAAACTGCCACAACACACAGAAATTACACCCCATCACCTGTACGACGACAAACCCCTTGATAAGCAAGGAGTGGGCCATCTGGCCAAAGAACTTAGGGACCCGGTACTAGAGACAGACCCCAGAGACCCCGACCCCAAGGAAGCCAAAGCCCAATAACTGGATGGCAAACCATGGAAACAATTACCCCAGACCCAGTCCACAAAGATTGCAGAGGTGGAGAAAACCACCAACCCTACAATGGCAACACACCGCAACATAGAACAGCAGCATGGCGGAAATAAGGACCCTGCTCAGCAAACTAATCTAACCCTGAAAACAAGCTGCTACATCTGATGAAAATGGCGCTCATGACAAGGTATACCGACAATGACATCCCTTCTTATCAGCAGCTGGAATATCCAAGGGCTGAACGCTTCAGCTTTTGGATCCAACCCTAATGATCCAGACTTCAAAGAAAGACTAAAAAAACATTGTTATCCAAATCCTGTTGGAGACATGGACCCGGGCAGAGGATGAATCCCTAGCACCCAGGGGCTACAAGGACCACCAAACTGGGGCGCCGTTCAAGAGGCATATTAATATGGTACAAGGAGGAGCTTAAAGAGCATGTCAAAGCTATCAAACGAGGAGACAACCATATCTGGATAAACATAAGCAGCTCCATCCTCAGCTGTCAGTATGACATCTACCTCTGGGCAGCATACATCCCTTCATCAACCCAGATATCTATTAAGTCGTACAAAGGGAGGCTGCCCAATTCCAGTCCCGGGGCAGGGTACTGATCTGCAGTGACCTCAATGCCAGAATGGGCACAGAGAAGGACTATCTGACTTCTGACGGAAACACATAAATCCTTTGGGGCGAGACCCACTACCTGGACTCTGTACAGAAAATTAGAAACAGCATTAGAGAGTTGTTAACAAGAGCTGGAAAGCACTGCTGAACCTGTGCCGGAGCTTGGGTCTGTACATGACGAACGGGCGTATCAGGGGTGACTCGTTAGGACGGTTCACACTAAACTCTCATGTGGGCAGCAGTGTGGTGGACTATGCCATCACAGACGTAGACCCAGCAGACATAAACGTCTTCATAGTCACTCCTGAGACACACCTGTCAGACCAGAAGATCCTGCTGCACATGAGATCCACTGACAAGCCAGCCACACAGCAGCCCCATCAGTCTGGTCTCTACAATCTGCATCCGTCCTTTAAATGGGAAAGCCAGTCTGCCACCGAATACACCAACGCGACCAACCGACCTGAAATCAAAGAAATGCTCACAAACTTTTATATGAGCTTCTATGAGTCAGACCAACAAGGGGTCACCCAGGCAGTGAAGGGCATTAATAACATCCTGTACACCATGGCAGAACTAGCAGGTCTGAAACGGACCAATCTCAAAATACCTAATAAGAAACAGTCCCAAAAATGGTTTGACAGCGACTGCAAGGCTCTGCGACGTTTCCTAAGGGTGAACTCCAACCAAAAACACAGAGACCCCAACAAGAGGGATGCGAGGGATGCCTACGACACTCTACACAGTTGATACAAACACACCCTCAAAGAGAAGAAACAGAGGCACCTCTCCCACAAACCCCCGCAGCGCGAGGACTTCCTCCAGGACAAATCATTCTGGGAGGCCTGGCACCATATGGACACAAAGCCCACCACATTCAAAATGGCAGCATCTGGCTAAGCTACTTTAGTGACCTCTACAAAAACATCCCAGAAGAAGACCAAACCCCAGAACAGCAATGGATAACCACAAAACTGAGGGACAGGGAGGAGGCCATCAAGGACTTCCAGGACCCTCTGGACTCACCAATCACCATGCAAGAGATACAGGAAAGAATCGCCCTGCTGAAAGGCAAAAAGGCCAGCGGTACTGACGGCATCCTGCCAGAGATGATTAAATACAGCTCCCCAGACATACATGCTGGACTGGCAAAATTATTTACCCTCGTCCTCAGTACAGGACACTTCCCCCAAGACTGAAACCAAGGCCTCATAACACCCATCTACAAGAATGGGGACCAGTATGATCCAGCCAACTACAGATGGATCTGTGTCAGCAGCACTCTGGGGAAACTGTTCAACAGCATCATCAATAAAAGAATACTCACCTTCCTCACACAGCACGAGGTTCTCAGCAAAAGCTACCACACCCCTGAGCATATCTACACCCTGCACAGCCTCGTCAAGACACACGTCCACGATACCAAATGTGGCAAAATATTTGCCTGTTTTGTGGACTTTAAGAAGGCGCTTCAGTGTAGCACACGGACCTGTTTATGAAACTCTTGGAGAGGAGCGAGAACGTATGATGTCATCAAGAGCTCATACACCAGGAACCAATGCACTGTGAAGGTGAATGGGAAGAAGAGGGGGGCTGCAGCCTGAAAGGTCCGAGGGGTCAGACAGGGCTGCAGCCTGAGCCCAACACTCTTCAATATCTACATCAATGAACTGGCTGCAGTTCTGGAGGCCTCCCCCTTCATGACTGCAAGGTGAAGTTCCTGCTGTACGCTGATGACTTCTTGCTTCTTATACCAACAGAGAGAGGCCTCCAAGAAAGGCAAAAGCCTGCAGAACCTTGTACGCCATCAGAGAACAACTACCACCTCAAACCACCAGTGAGGGTCTGGCTGAAAATATTTGATGGTGTCATCGCCCCCATCCTGCTCTATGGCAGTGAGGCTTGTGGCCCGGCCACCTACACAGACCAGTCAAGGTGGGATTCCAGCCCAACAGAGACCTTTCATCTGGATTTCTGCAAATACCTCCTTCCAAGTCCATCTCAGGACCTCCAACATGGCGTACCGGGCAGAGCTGGGCAGGTTTCCACTATGGCTCACCGTGCAGAGGAGGGCAATATCATTCTGGGTGCACTTACAGGACAGCAGCCCCGGCTCTTACCACCATCAAGCCTGGCTGAGCCACAGGGCCCAGAGCAAACCCTGTGCCCTCCAACTGAGTGTCAGCTGCCTGTCCAGTGTCAGCTGTCTGCCCAGTGTCAGCTGTCTGCCCAGTGCCAGCTGTCTGCCCAGTGTCAGCTGTCTGCCCAGTGCCAGCTGTCTGCCCAGTGTCAGCTGTCTGCCCAGTGCCAGCTGTCTGCCCAGTGTCAGCTGTCTGCCCAGTGTCAGCTGTCTGCCCAGTGCCAGCTGTCTGCCCAGTGTCAGCTGCCTGTTCAGCCAAAACCCCCAACACGCCCTGAACAAAGCACAAATAAAGGGGGTCATAGAGAGCTGCAAAGAGCGATACATAGAGGAATGGAGAATCGAAATAAACAACTCCCAGAAACTGACTGTATAAAAATCACTGCAAAGGGGCTACACCGAGGCGCCCTACCTGGAGAGGATACCCCACCCCAAACACAGACAGACCCTGAGCCTGTACAGAACTGAGCGCCCGCAGCCTGGAGATGGAGACGGGGCGGCACAGGCAGACTGTGCCAGCACTGTGTGCAGGGGGCCCTGGAGGATGAGGCCCACTGCCTGCTACACTGCAGCAAATACTCACCTGTGAGGGCCACTTACTTCCAGAGACTCTCCGCTCACATCCCGGATTTCACCTCCATAGATGAGAAGAGGAAACTCCAGATCCTACTCGGGGAAGAGGAGTCCACTGTGGAGATCGCTGCCCAATATGTCTCCACCTGCCACCAACTGATAGGAAGATGAGACACCATACTGCCCCTTTAACCCAACATCCACCCCCTTTAATACCCACATCAAACCCCCCTACACAATACCTAGTATTTATTTTGCTTTGACAATGCTAAATGTTTTACTTGGACGTGCCAATAAAGTATTTTTTTATTTGAATTTGAAATAGATAATAGATAGATAGATAGATAATAGATAGATAGATAATAGATAGATAATAGATAGATAGATAGATAATAGATAGATGATAGATAGATAGATAGATAATAGATAGATAGATAGATAGATAGATAGATAGATAGATAGATAGATAGATAATAGATAGATAGATAGATAGAGATAGATAGATAGATAGATAGATAGATAGATAGATAGATAGATAATAGATAGATAGATAATAGATAGATAGATAGATAGATATAGATAGATAGATAGATAATAGATAGATAGATAGATAGATAATAGATAGATAGATAGATAGATAGATAGATAGATAGATAGATAATAGATAGATAGATAATAGATAGATAGATAATAGATAGAGAGATAGATAGATAGATAATAGATAGATAGATAGATAGATAGATAATAGATAGATAGATGTATAGATGGATAGATAGATAGATAGATAATAGATAGATAGATAATAGATAGATAATAGATAGATAGATAGATAGATAATAGATAGATAGATAGATAATAGATAGATAGATAGATAGATAGATAGATAGATAATAGATAATAGATAATAGATAATAGATAGATAGATAGATAGATAGATAGATAGATAATAGATAATAGATAATAGATAATAGATAGATAGATAGATAGATAGATAGATAGATAGATAGGAGTCCCAGGAGTTAGCAGTACTAAACATGAGCTCCTGAGTTTTCACCAATTTATTCCTTGTAATGACCATCCTGTTAGACAAAAGCTGGAAAATACTGACTCCATGGATGACAGAAACAAGGAGGACTAAATATCTCCGAAAATAAGGACAAAGAAGGATAAAAACTGGATTTTATTGATGAGACAAGAACTCTACCTATAATACAGACTACACGCAACTGGGAGCATCAGACAGAGCTGAGCATCTGAAGGCATCTAAAAGGTAAGAGAAGGACTGTCTAATAGTCCTTCTAGAGAGCACACCCCATAGAAGTAAATAATATGGAGAGCTTCCAGAAAATGGAAAACTACAATTTAGAAAATGATAATTTAGAAAAAGAAAGCTCCAAGATTATTACTGACCATAGGATAGAGCAGGAGACTGCAGCCTCGGACAGCAGGGGGTCAGGCACCCAGGAGATCACATACTGTGAAGGCCAGAGAAGCATTCAAGCGAAAAAGACAATAAAACATGCCAAAATTAGAGAAAGACCAGAAACCCTTTTCAGTGATTTTACCTTAAAAGAAGAAGAAAAGAGAAAAACAAATGTGCTTTTCTATAGCCAGCAGCCCTGTGCAGGCATTATAAGAATATCACCAGGTGTGGCATCAACAAGGGCCGACAGATCAGGGTAAAAGACCCACAAAATGACAATGACGTCACACTCACCATCAACGTCTGGCACCCCCCTTTTTTTTGTTCAAGTTGGATTTAGTGCTGCCAGTTTTTGCCTTAGATAGATAGATAGATAATAGATAGATAGATAGATAGATAGATAATAGATAGATAGATGATAGAGAATAGATAGATGGATAGATAATAGATAGATAGATAATAGATAGATAGATGATAGAGAATAGATAGATAGATAGATAGATAGATAGATAGATAGATAGATAGATAGATAGTCCTCTGCCAACCATGTCACTGGGTGACCAGCAGAGGGAGCTGACATATTTTTCCTAGTTAAAAAAAAAACAACAAAAAAACAAGGAAACCTAAAATATGCTGTTCTGGGCAATGACACCATTTCTCCACCAGAGGGCAGCATGTGCTGTCTTAGCCATGTTCCTCCACATTTCCTGTAATGTCTCATTCACATGTCAGTGATTTCCATCAGTGATTTTGAGCCAAAACCAGGTGCGGCTCTCAACATAGAACAGGTGCAGATCTTTCCCTTATACCTTGTGTCTTTGTAACTCCACTTCTGGTTTTGGCCACAATCACTGAGCAAGACACTGACGTGGGAAAGAGGCCTAATGCAGGAGCTCGGTTTATTGCGGCAAACATTACATCACGTATATTGTATATAATTGTGGTCAGACTTTTGTGCTGCAATCATTTCATTGTAAACAGATCGCAAGATTGAAACTTACAAGATAATGTCACCATAATTAAATTTTACATAAAAATAAATACTGTAGATCAGGGGTCCTCAAACTTTTTAAACAGGGGGCCAGTTCACTGTCCCTCAGACCGTTGGAGGGCCGGACTATAGTTTAAAGGGGTATTCCCATCTTGGACAATGGGGGCATCGCTGGGACCCGCACCTATATAGAGAACGGAGCCCCGAAAGTGAATGGGAGCGTACCGCGCATGCACTGCCCATGCTCCCATTCATTTCTATGAGGCCGACGGAAATAGCCAGCGCTCGGCTATTTTCGGCAGCCCCATAGAAATGAATGGAGGGCAGCTGCGCATGCGTAGTTTCACTTCACTTTCGGGGCTCCGTTCTCTATATAGGTGCGGGTCCCAGCGGTGCCCCCATTGTCCAAGATGGGAAAACCCCTTTAACTATGAACAAATTCCTATGCACACTGCACATAGCTTATTTTGAAGTGAAAAAACACATTTCCCTACCCCTGAAGGTCTCCTTCTCCTTTCTTCTTCTCCGGACTTCCTGTGACGCAGCTGCACATGAGGTTCACAGGTCTGGAAGGAGGTGCGCCTGCGCGGCAAGACGAATAGAACCAGTGGCGGATCCAGAGCTCCCCAATACTATACTGCAGAAACAGATAATACCACTGATAATATTAGTGCCACACAGAGCCCCCCATATAAAATACCCCTTCTTTGTGTCCCCATAGTGCCCCCCAATAATGTGCCAGTAAGAGGTGCCCCCATAGATGCCCCCCAATCATGTGCTAGTAAAAAGTGCCTCTTCCCGCCACCCATGTACCAGTAATAAGTGCCACTCTCCTCTCCCCCCCCACTCATGTGCCAGTCTCCTCTATGCTGCCACCCCCCCCCCATGTGCCAGTAAAAAGTGCCAATTCTCCCCCCACCCATCATGTGCCAGTCTCCTCTCTGCTGCCACCCCCCATGTGCCAGTAATAAGTGCCAATTCTCCCCCCCATCATGTGCCAGTCTCCTCTATGCTGCCACCCCCCTCCCATGTGCCGGTTATACGTGCCAATTCTCCCCCATCATGTGCCAGTCTCCTCTCTGCTGCCACCCCCCATGTGCCAGTAATAAGTGCCAATTCCCCCCATCATGTGCCAGTCTCCTCTCTGCTGCCACCCTCCCCCATGTGCCACTAATAAGTGCCTATTGCTGCCCCCCCATGTACGAGTAATAAGTGCCAATTGCTGCCCCCCATGTGCCAGTAATAAGTGCCAATCGCTGCCCCCCATGTGCCAGTAATAAGTGCCAATTGCTGCCCCCCCCCCCCCATGTGCCAGTAATAAGAGTGGCAGAAAAATTGGCCCATTTAATAAAATAAAATAAAAACACTCATACTTACCATCTGTGATGCGGTGCGATGCAGCCTCTTCTGGCCTGTGTCCCGCTCTGCACTGCTCGAGCGGCGCGATGACGTCATCGCGCCGCCTGCACTGGTCTCTGATAGGCTGCTGGCACAAGGCCCGCAGCCTATCAGAGGAACAGGGAAGGGAGACGCCTCTCGCTCCCCTGCCTCAGCACAGCCGTCTGTATCACTGTCCTGAGGACGGCGATGCAGATCACTATGGAGATGAGCGCAATGAAAGCGCAGCGCTCATCTCCTGCTGTGCCCTGCCAGAATTGCTGAAACGGCCAAAACACCCGGCGGGCCGGATCAGTGTCCTCGGAGGGCCGCATGTGGCCCGCGGGCCGTAGTTTGAGGACCCATGCTGTAGATAGATAGGAGAGAGAGAGAGATATAAGATAGATTGATATGAGATAAATAGATAGATATATGAGATATACTGTAGATAGGCCCCGGGTGCGTCCCCATTTCTCAACCCCCTATTTCCCACATGCTTTGGCAATACTAATGTATAATTTAGACCTGTTAATAAAGCTCTTTTGATTGATTGATTGATTGATTTATTGATCAACCATCTGGCTTAAAATCCTTGACACAATCATCGTCCCGATCCTCCTGTATGGCAGCGAAGTCTGGGGCCCAGACACATACCCAGACCGGGCAAAGTGGGACTCTGGGCCAACAGAACTATTCCACCTAGAACTCTGCAAACACTTTCTCCAGGTCCACAGGGGAACCTCAAACAGCGCCTGTCGAGCAGAACTGGGCAGATTCCCACTCTACTTTGCTGTCCAGAAGAGGGCGCTATCATTCAGAGCCCATCTTCAGAGCAGCGGTCCCAGCTCCTACCATCACAAAGCTTTTCTACACCAAGAAGCCCCAGAAAAACAAAGCAACAAGTCACCCAAACCCAGCCTGCCCAATCCACCAACCAGTACAGCCTGGCAAAGGGGGAAATCCAGAGGACGATACACAAGAGCAAAGAGGAGTATATCAGCGTCTGGAGGAACGACATAAGAACATCCCAGAAGCTGACAGTATACCAGAGCCTGCAGAGGGAGTACAAACTGGCCCCATATCTGGAGAAACTCCACAACCCCAGAGACCGACAGATCCTGAACCGATACAGACTGAGCGCCCACAGCCTGGCCATAGAATCCGGGCGTCACCGACAGAGGTACATGCCCAGGGAGAGCAGACTGTGCCAGCAGTGCGACCAGGAGGCCGTGGAGGATGAGGCTCATTTCCTGCTGCGGTGCCCCAAATACTCAGCAGTGAGGGAGACTGACTTCAGGAGACTGTCTGATCTCTGCCCAGACTTCACCTCTATGGAGGAGGAGGGGAGACTCTCCATACTGCTGGGGAAGAGGAGAACACAGCGGCCATAGCAGCACAATATATTACTGCCTGCCATGGACTGAGAGGAGCCTGATATACCATGGACTCCTATACCCCCACCCTGGACGTGTCCACATCCCCCAACCCTACCCAATTATTTACCACTTGCTCTGGCAATGCTAAAATGTATTTAGTCCTGCTAATAAAGCTGATTTGATTTGATAATAGATATGAGATAGATAATAGATAGATAGATAGATAATAGATAGATAATAGATAGATAGATAGATAGATAGATAGATAATAGATAGATAATAGATAGATAGATAATAGATGGATAGATAGATAGATAATAGATAGATAGATAGATATGAGATAGATAATAGATAGATAGATAGATAATAGATAGATAATAGATAGATAGATAGATAATAGATAGATAGATAGATAGATAGATAGATAGATAATAGATAGATAGATAGATAGATAATAGATAGATAGATAATAGATAGATAATAGATAGATAGATAGATAGATAGATAGATAGATAGATAATAGATAGATAGATAGATAATAGATATATAGATAGATAGATATATAGATAGAAAGATAGATGTGAGATATATATGCAACGTCCGACAGCAGCAAAGGGTCCTTTTAAGAAATATTCGTGACACCTGTTGCAGTGAAGCACCCAGAGAGTCCCTTTAAGAAATGGTGTTGGTGGTGGTACCCAGGGTAGGAATTGGCGAGTGGTATAGGGTGGCCTAAAATGTCCCTCACTGTTTTGGTATGTGTCACGGTGCTCCTACCTGGATACGCTGGACCACAGGCATTGTCTTCCAAAGCAGCAAATAAGGGGGTAGTTTACTTGGGGATTAAGAATAAATTGAGTCCAGACCTTGTGATGAAGTTCAAGAACAGCTTTACTTGGCATAAACATTTCTCCAAACGGGTTACAGACTTTGTCTTGTTTCCAGCAGGCTTTAGCAATAAAACTCTGGCAGGCAAACTCGTCTCTGCTACATTTGTTTCTCTCTGGCTCTGCTGTACTAACAGGGTAGCTGTATAACTTGGCTTCTTCTGGATGCAGCACTTTCTCTTTGTAGTCTGACTCTTAATTATGCCAGGGAAGTCTCCTCCTGGCTCCTGAGACTCTAAGCTGTGGCCTCCACATCCAGCAGAGCTGACGGTGCTCTAGCTGGCTTGGCTTGGCCTGGCCTGGCCACGTCCAGCAGAGATGTGACCAACACTTGCTTCCTTCCCCTAGCGGGGGGGTAATCTAGACTGCTCTAGAAACTGGTCCCCACCCTTCCTGCAGGAATTGGGACTCGCCCACTCCTCCAGAGGAGTGGGGGGGGGGTGTAGAATGGAATGGAAAGCTCCATTCTATGTAACTATACATCTGCCTTGTTTGCTGCCACCAGCTGGTGAACCAGGCACATTACACATGAACATAACAGTTGCAAAATAGGAAATGCATAGTGTTTGGACCTGGCATGATGACATGAGGTTAATCAATAAAGACAGTAGCGAGGTGCATTTTTAATTAAATAGGAGAATAAAAAGGCCCCTACAGACAAACAAACATGTAAAACATACACAACCTCAGCCTGATATCAGAGACAACACCAATTGTGACTGAGATACCGACGTTGGGCTAGGCAAACAAGAGAAACGTAGAAGGACAGAAAAGGGTATTGGTATAGTGAGTGCACTAACCCTAATGCCTCCCTACTTGTCCTAGTCCACCCTAATGAAATATCCAAGGGACAGGGTCCAAAAAAGCCCCTCAAGGGGACTGGAACTCTGATCCTACACTGGAAGCCCTGGTAAGGCCCTAACCAGCGATAAAAAGACCAAGTGTCCAATGGATAATGCAAAAATGGTTACGACACATTGATTAGGGCTGTTGGAAAAAATGCCCCAACCAGACCCAATCAGGTGAGATAAAAATATACTCAAGAGTCCCGGGACACTAAAAGTGACGTTTTACTCTAGTTTACTGCCCCCTGAATTTTTTTTTTTTTTAATAAGTGCAAAGTGCTAATCTTCCATATAAAGATACAGTTAGTGCGATCCATGTCATGAGAAAGCCTTCCCTAACATAAATCCAACCACCAGTGTACAGGATTATGGGATTAAAAACAAATAGGCAATTACAAACTCTCACATGTAGCTTTAGAAAACCAAAGAAAGGGCGATGAGTGAAGGCCCAAGTGCACCTACAGTGGGAACAGTCCACAAGTTTCATCTATTGTCAGGAAACACTGGGAAATGTTGACCAGTGGTTTTGACAATATAGAAGAGTTCAAGTCCCCTCCACTTTGCTCGTTTCGCAGAAGCCGCAACTTTGGTGACAAATTAGTGAAAATCTATATACAAAAATATATCTCCAAGCACCAGGTGTATATGTGCAGAGATATGTATGTCACACCTCTATTAACTTATTTACCACATGTGGACTGAGTATATAAAATATAACTTTTACTATAAATCACTAAAAGCATAGGTGGTTGCAGTGGGACAAGAACAAAATAACATACATACATATACGCACAAATATAATCACCATCTAAGGCCGCGATAGGTAATAATGGATGGATCTTACCCCGTCCTGTAGACACACGACCAATAGACAGTGAATAGCGTCAGTGCCCTGTTATAATGACGGGCGCTGGTGACCAATGCTTCTGTGGGTATGGCAGTCTGGACACTCCTGTAATGCCCTGGTCTAGAGCCCTCCCTATATGGATGGTTAGGGGCTATCCTCATAGACCTGCCTCAATGACACAGAGCACCCGCCCTGACAGGGGCGACCCCATACGGAACCTGTCCCTATGATGGGGCCTAGTCCCTGTAAAGCCCTTACTGTATTGCCCTACATGCCATGTTTCATTCCATTGAAGTTGGAACTCATCAGGGGCTTATTGAAGTCAAAGGGTTTTACTTCAGGATAAAGGATAAAGTTTCTTTCCTTGTAGGCAAGAGGGAGTGAGGACGGTCAGTGGTACTCGTCCTTACCAGGGCATGGGAAAGTGTCCCCAAAACTACCCACGCCTCACCGCAAGATGCCAGAATATTCTATAACTATAGATCTGCCTTGTTTGCTGCCACCTGCTGGTGAACCAGGCACATTACACGTGAACATAACAGTTGCAAAATAGGAAATGCACAGTGTTTGGACCTGGAATAAATACACATGATGTCATGAGGTTAAGCAATAAAGACAGTAGCGAGGTGCAAAGGTGGTAATGCCACTTTTGGGCATTACAGCTAGATAGATAGATAGATATGAGATAGATAGATAGATAGATAGATAGATAGATAGATAGATAGATAGATGTCCAGAGTTGTAGTGCTAGCAACACTGTGCTATTTTTTTTTCCATGTGTGAGGTCATACAGCCTAAAATGATGGTGAAAGTCCCCAGGTGGCTCCTCAGTGATGTGATGATGGTGCAGCATCCAGCAGCAAGTGTACGGAATTGTGTGCGACCTTGGACAAATGTCAAGTTCATGCCGTTATGTCAGGAGCCATGATTCCTCTGTAGAGTAAAACCACATACCTCACAATAACTGACTCCCAACTCAAGGACATCTTTAAGCCCTTCCCACTTTGCACAGAAACACCCCCAAACATCTAAGCTTTAAGATAAGACAATGATTGCAGTGCTGGCCACCATACATCCTGAGAAATAACTATTAGAAATCATTTAGATCTGCAGATTCTCAGCTTTCAAATAAGACCTGGCTCTAGCTGCTGTACAAACGGAGATATTCTAAGTTGACGTAGTCCTCCCTAGACAATCCAGCATGCAGGAGGAGGAGAGGCAGGAGCCAGCAGAGGGGAAGTCGGGCAGGCTGCAGGGAGAGGCTATTCATATAGATCCTCCTGTGCCTGTGTAACTATACATGACCCCGGGGAAGGAAGGGTGGGAGGTAAGGCTAGGTTCACACTGGTATTTTTATTTCTGTTGCTCTGCTCAATTATAGGAACAGAGCAATGGAAATAACGGAAGCAACGTTCCCATCAACTGATGGAAATGAACCCCACCTGATGGCCCCAATGACTATAATGAGATCTATTTCCCATTAGAATAGTCAACGCATATGTGACCGCAGCCTGATCATCCCCCCACTAGTCACAGCATACTTGCTCTCTGACTGTCCCAGATCTTGTTTCCAGAAAAGGAGTGAGAAGAGGATCACTCGCCATCTAATCCCCTCTGAACACAATAACGCCTTTTATTGAAGCCACGACCCAGACATTTCCCAGCATCAGATTAGTGGCACCAAACACCCGGACATCAGTGAAGTCTCCACGTTACACCGTCCTCCTGTCCATACTGAATCTTTAGTGTAAAACCTCTACCGATACCCGTTACACGCTGCAGTAATGGCGTCTATCACTAGAGAGGAGGCTCGCATAGATCTCTGACAGATAGAGAAGGTTCGTCAGAACAGACATTTCCTCTCTTTGACTGTCTCCAGAAACCATTGTCTTCTATTCATTTTACAGAACAGACGAGTATGAGAAAGCAGGGCAAACTGGGCTCCTGCATAGGGCCATACAGTTCAGGGGCAGTACTGGAATTGGTCGAGGGGATCGTTTTTTCCTGGCTTTGTGGTTATACTTGTGTCTCCTTAGTAGCTTATTCGTTACACCTGTTCACACATGAGGCCGGGGCAACATTTTTAATGGCATTGATGGCAAATAACGCTCCTTGTTAAGCCACGCCCCCAAAACCAAACAACATTTCATGTAAATTTGGCTGGTATTTTTTGTTATGAAAGGTTGCGACCCTACCCCTCAGGCTCAGGGTTCGGAGGCCAGCTTCTGCATCCTCTATAATTACTCGGAGCAGGATTCAAGAGGTTATGAACTAATAACCGTAAACATACAATAGCTGTAGAGCCCGGGTGACGCGGGCGCCGCTGCACACGGAGATACGGTGAAGGTGCCGCAGCTTCTTTATATTTACAGTATTTTTATATCAGTCCTGCCCACCAATCACCATCAACAATGATGATATCAAATATGTAACCACAATGTAATAAAATGTATCAAATTGAAACATCGTGTTTTTTACTGTTCTTGGCCCAGTTCCCAGTCACACTGACGGGTCCAGCGGCTTGTCTGGTCGGCATAGCAACCAAACCTAGTACAGCCCTGCATAGTAATGCGAAGTGAACTCCTGACAATGTGACTTTTTGGTTGTCTGCTCCCCATGTACATAAACTGACCACACTACAGGGCCACAGGCGGGTGAGAAGGCCCTGGCCGGCTCTGGATGTGCGCCCAAAAAGTCAACATTTACTTAAGGATTTTTTGGGGCTATTCATTTTATTTGGGAATTCATTTTATCTCAGCGGAATTATTATTCATTTGAGGACAATTCTCACATACAGTGCTGCAGAACCGAGATATGCAAATATCTATATGGAGGCGGTGGGGCAGAAATATGTTTACACCTCATCCTTTTGTGTGCACATTCACAGCTGGCTAAGCGGCATACCGTATGTTTCACCATATAAGACTCACCTGATCATAAGCGAGGGTTTAGAGGAAAATCGGAAAAAAATATATTTTTCATCACACCAGAGATCAGACCCCCAATCTTCATCAGATCTCAGATGAGACCCCCAATCTTCATCAGATCCCCAAATAAGACCCCAACCTTTATCAGACCCCAGCTCAGACCCCCCCCCCCCCCATTACTCACAATCTGTATCAGACCTCTAAACTTTATCAGACTTCAGATCAGACCCCCCAATAAGACCTTCAAACTTTATCAGATCTCTGATCAGACCCCTCAATCAGAGCCCCAATCTGTAGAGCTCTGATCAGACCCCTCAATCAGAGCCCCAATCTGTAGAGCTCTGATCAGACCCCTCAATCAGAGCCCCAATCTATAGAGCTCTGATCAGACCCCTCAATCAGAGCCCCAATCTGTAGAGCTCTGATCAGACCCCTCAATCAGAGCCCCAATCTGTAGAGCTCTGATCAGACCCCTCAATCAGAGCCCCAATCTGTAGAGCTCTGATCAGACCCCTCAATCAGAGCCCCAATCTGTAGAGCTCTGATCAGACCCCTCAATCAGAGCCCCAATCTGTAGAGCTCTGATCAGACCCCTCAATCAGAGCCCCAATCTGTAGAGCTCTGATCAGACCCCTCAATCAGAGCCCCAATCTGTAGAGCTCTGATCAGACCCCTCAATCAGAGCCCCAATCTGTAGAGCTCTGATCAGACCCCTCAATCAGAGCCCCAATCTGTAGAGCTCTGATCAGACCCCTCAATCAGAGCCCCAATCTGTAGAGCTCTGATCAGACCCCTCAATCAGAGCCCCAATCTATAGAGCTCTGATCAGACCCCTCAATCAGAGCCCCAATCTGTAGAGCTCTGATCAGACCCCTCAATCAGAGCCCCAATCTGTAGAGCTCTGATCAGACCCCTCAATCAGAGCCCCAATCTGTAGAGCTCTGATCAGACCCCTCAATCAGAGCCCCAATCTGTAGAGCTCTGATCAGACCCCTCAATCAGAGCCCCAATCTATAGAGCTCTGATCAGACCCCTCAATCAGAGCCCCAATCTGTAGAGCTCTGATCAGACCCCTCAATCAGAGCCCCAATCTATAGAGCTCTGATCAGACCCCTCAATCAGAGCCCCAATCTGTAGAGCTCTGATCAGACCCCTCAATCAGAGCCCCAATCTATAGAGCTCTGATGAGACCCCTCAATCAGAGCCCCAATCTATAGAGCTTTGATCAGACCCCCCCCCCCCCCCCAATCTGTATCAGACTCCCAATCTTTAGAGCTCAGATCACGTTTGGAGGGAAAAAAAGTGCATCTTATAATGTGAAAAAATATGGTATACGGATGATGTATTCACCATCTGGACTGGTTCATTGCAAGAATTAGGATTATTCCAAGAATATCTACATTTAGGATATATGAGAGGGCACGGTAAATTCTAAACAGTAGGCACAATTTGTGAATACTTTGTGAAGCTACAATACTGATGTGTTTTCTAAACCTACGGATTGGGATAGTTTTTTACACAATGAGTGTAGCTATCCCAGGTCTATGGTGAACTCATTTCCTTGGAGCCAATTATTAAAGGGGTCCTCTCACTTCAGCAAATGGCATTTATCATGTAAATGCAGGTAATACAAGGCTCTTACTAATGTACTGGGATTCTCCATATTGCCTCCTTTGCTGGCTGAATTCAGTTTCCCATCACACACTGCTCATATCCATGGTTACGACCACCCTGTGATCTAGCAGCGGTGGTCGTACTTGCACACTACAGGAAAAAGCACCAGCCTATTTGCACTCCAGCGGTCCCCGCCACCAGAAAGGCCAATGTTTTTTCCAATAGTGTGCAAACACGACCACCACTGCTGGATTACAGGGTGGTCATAACCGACTGAAAAATTAATTAAGCCAGCAAAGGAGTCAATATGGAGAATCACAATACATTAGTAAGTGCCTTGTATTCACTGTATCTACATGATAAATGCCATTTGCAGAAGTGAGAGGACCCTTTAAAGGTGAGTCGTATCACTGAGGATAGCGATAGGTTCAGGGTAAATGTGGACAAGATGTCTTAAGCGGATTTTGGATATAAATAAAAACCAAATACATAGTAACAGCAATGATAGGAGCTAAACAAAAGGACGGTGGGAAGAGAATTCCATGTGCTTCAGCGTTTATTAAAGTGTCGCAGATTCTGAGAAGTGAATGGGGACTTTTGAGAAGACGCTTGGCTTCCACGATACCTGAGTTCTCCAGTTCCCCACTTATGGTTTATAGGAGAAATTGTAATTTAAGGGACTGTCCAGTTAAATCAGACTTTGGTTCGAATAAGAGGAGTGAAGAATCTTTTTTGTGTCCGGTAACGTTCCTTCACTCCAATGTTGTCACCTTGATAAACAGCGACACTTTGAAACCTCCAAGAACAGGGCGCATTTATCATATCAAGCATCCATATACTTGTTTAACCAACTATGCTATTTCCATTAATGAGGTCAAAAACCTCCCAGGAGGAGCTGGAGTGGAAGATCTCATTGGTGGTGGCTCTGGCTGTGTCATTCAATCATAGTGACTGTCCTCACACCGTTGCTTCCTAGGTCCATGCATGGAGAGGAGGGAGTACCCTTTCTTTCCTGGGGGCACACCCTGATTCTGGGGCTCCTGCCTGATGGTATTTGGGGTGCCCATGATGTAGATGTCTGGATGGGAGCAAGGCAGGGAGAGTAGAGTGCAATGGCCAGCGTATGGTGTAGGAGTCAGAAAATCAGGCCAGATGTAGCAGAACAGATGTCTTTTACTTAAGTTCAAAATGGGAGTTGTAGTATGTCCAACAACAAAGACACACAGTTCGTCTGTGCACAATGCAAATCCTGTCCCCAGACAGCGAGGTATGGAACCTGGCAGCTGTGAGTTATGGCCCTCTCTGTACATGATCCTGCTAAATACTCTCTCAGTAGAATCTAAGGCAGGCAACAGTTGCTTGGCAATAATGGCTGTAGTGTCCACTGTGGGATATAGGGTTTTAAAGGCACGTCTGGCCAGGATGTGTCCAAATATGAAGGGTATCTTAATAGTTTCCCTCACCGCAGCAAAGTCGGAATGGCTGAAGTAGCAGGATACCTTGCTGACTCCTATGCTTGGCCATGCAGATTTTAAGTTCTCCTCTTTCTCTCTCTTTGGCTTCATGCACACGACCGTTCCTTTTTTTGCGGTCCGCAAACCACGCAATTTGCGAAACGGAACGGATGTCCCATTGTAGAAATGCCTATTCTTGTCCACAAAATGGCCAAGAATAGGACAGGCTATATTTTTTTTGCGGGGCCACGGAACGGAGCAACGGATGTGGACAGCACACGGAGTGCTCTCCACATCTTTTGCGGCCCCATTGAAGAGAATAGGTCCGCACCCGAGCCGCAAATAATGCGGCTCGGATGCGGACCACAACAACGGTCGTGTGCATGAGGCCTTTCTGTGGATCTTGCAGAGTGAATCTCTGAAGTTTGAGGCCTAAGAAGAAGGAGCTTAGGTCACGTCTTCCTTCCTCCAACAACTCCAGGTAGAACTGCCCTGAAAGTTACGAGTGGGGCCAGCCCACCTTTAACCTCCTACAGGATGGTTAACCCTGGTCGTGCCAATCATACCTTGCTATGCTAGGTAAACATTACATAGCATGAAATAACATTACACAACATTAAATGACAAACCACTCCTCTGGGGTACTGCACATGTGAAAACATGAGAGTTTTATCAAAAATAGGAATGTAGATCTATCAGTTGTACAGCATTTGGCCTCATGCACACGGCCGTTGTGTGCATGAGGGTCCGTGGAAAAAACTGAAAATGAACCGTTTTGCAGCCGCATCCGTGATCCGTGTTTCCTGTCCGTCCAAAAAATATGACCTGTCCTATTTTTTTGACGAACGTTTCACGGACCCATTCAAGTCAATGGGTCAGTGAAAAAACACGGATGCACACAAGATTGGCATCCGCGTCCGTGGTCCGTGGCCGTAGCCTACTTTTACACAGACGGATCCGCAGATCCGTCTGCATAAAAGCTTTTTCAGAGCTGAGTTTTCACTTTGTGAAAACTCAGATCCGACAGTATATTCGAACACAGAGGCGTTCCCATGGTGATGGGGATACTTCAGGTTAGAATATACTTAAAAACTGTGTACATGACTGCCCCCTGCTGCCTGGCAGGTGCTGCCAGGCAGCAGGGGGCAGACCCCCCCTCCCTCCCCTGTAGTTAACACATTGGTGGCCAGTGCGGCCGGCCCCCCCTCCCTCCCCTTTAGTTAACTCATTGGTGGCCAGTGCGGCCGGCCCCCCCTCCCTTGTAGTACTGTAGATTCATTGGTGGCCAGTGGGCCTCCCCCTCCTAATTAAAATCTCCCCCCCTATCATTGGTGGCAGTGGAGAGTACCGATCGGAGTCCCAGTTTAATCGCTGGGGCTCCGATTGGTAACCATGGCAACCAGGACGCTACTGCAGTCCTGGTTGCCATGGTTACTTAGCAATTTGTAGAAGCATTATACTTACCTGCGAGCTGCGATGTCTGTGTCCGGCCGGGAGCTCTTCCTACTGGTAAGTGACAGATCATTAAGCAATGCGCCGCACAGACCTGTCACTTACCAGTAGGAGGAGCTCCCGGCCGGTCACAGACAGCGCAGCAGGTAAGTATAATGCTTCTACAAATTGCTAAGTAACCATGGCAACCAGGACTGCAGTAGCGTCCTGGTTGCCATGGTTACCAATCGGAGCCCCAGCGATTAAACTGGGACTCCGATCGGTACTCTCCGCTGCCACCAATGATAGGGGGGAGATTTTAATTAGGAGGGGGAGGGAGGGGGGGTCCACTGGCCACCAATGAATCTACAGTACTACAAGGGAGGGGGGGCCGGCCGCACTGGCCACCAATGAGTTAACTACAGGGGAGGGAGGGGGGGCCGGCCGCACTGGCCACCAATGAGTTAACTACAGGGGAGGGAGGGGGGGCCGGCCGCACTGGCCACCAATGAGTTAACTACAGGGGAGGGAGGGGGGGCCGGCCGCACTGGCCACCAATAAGTTAACTACAGGGGAGGGAAGGGGGCCGGCCGCACTGGCCACCAATGTGTTAACTACAGGGGAGGGGGGGGGGGGCCGGCCGCACTGGCCACCAATGAGTTAACGACAGGGGAGGGAGGGGGGGCTGCCCGCACTGGCCACCAATGAGTTAACTACAGGGGAGGGAGGGGGGGCCGGCCGCACTGGCCACCAATGTGTTAACTACAGGGGAGGGGGGGGTCTGCCCCCTGCTGCCTGGCAGCACCTGCCAGGCAGCAGGGGGCAGTCATGTACACAGTTCTTTTAGTATATTCTAACCTGAAGCGTCCCCATCACCATGGTAACGCCTCTGTGTTAGAATATACTGTCGGATCTGAGTTTCACGATCTAACTCATATCCGACAGTATATTCTAACATAGAGACGTTCCCATGGTGATGGGAACGCTTGAAGTTAAAATATACCATCGTATTGGAGAAAACTCAGATCCGATGGTATAAAAGGGACTCCTGACTTTACATTGAAAGTCAATGGGGACGGATCCGTTTGCAATTGCACCATATTGTGTCAACGTCAAACGGATCCGTCCCTATTGACTTGCATTGTAATTCAGGACGGATCCGTTTGGCTCCGCACGATCCATGTCCGTGGATCCTCCAAAAATCAAGGAAGACCCACGGACGAAAAAACGGTCACGGATCACGGACCTACGGACCCCGTTTTTGCGGACCTTAAAAAAAAACGGTCGTGTGCATGAGGCCTTTTAGGGAGAAAAACACAATATAAGTTCCCTTCAGGATCGCCGGTGTACATAGTAACATAGTAACATAGTACATAAGGCCGAAAAAAGCCCTCCGTCCATCTAGTTCGGCCTGTCATCCTGCAAGTTAATCCAGAGGAAGGCAAAAAAAAAACTTTGAGGTAGAAGCCAATTTTCCACACTTAAGGGGGAAAAAATTCCTTCCCGACTCCAATCAGGCATCAGAATAACTCCCTGGATCAGCGACCCCTCTCTAGTAGCTATAGCCTGTAATATTATTACACTCCAGAAATACATCCAGGCCCCTCCTGAACTCCTTTATTGTACTCACTGTGGCGAAACCAACCTCGCCACTGGGTTTTGGAGGGGGCTGTTTAAAAGCCTCTTGCCTCAGGATTATGGCCCCTACTAACTTTTAAACCCCTGAACCTATTCCAGGGAATTTTGGATAGGTTTGTCCCCCAAGTAATACTGTTTAAATTGATGTAAGTTATATGTATGGACAATGTAACCTCACAAAGTTGTATCAATTTATAATAAGTGTAACTTGTCAGCTTGGGAGGAATATGCTGGGTGTGGTTCTATTGTCCCATTGTGTGTTTGAATGGTGATGTCTGTCCTGTTGTCTCCACATGTGTATTGGCGATCTCCCCTTTGTCCTGAGAGATAATTGGATTGCCCTCGGTTGTCTCCCAGGCAGAGAGGAGGAAACCATGATGCATTGTGGGGATATGTTGTATCTGTCCTGTGTCGCAGTCTCCCTTCTGGTCCTCTAGGGGGCGGGAACGATTGGTTGCTGTATTTACATTGTGTGTGTTGTGAATTACTGATTGGTTGTATTTCAAAACCCTGTGGGCGGACCTGTATTTGCAACAACTGTAATAAAAACCAGGCTGAGTGTGCCAGCACGTCAGACCACTGCTTGACCCCAAACACGGAGCCTTGTCTCGTCATTGGGGGGATTCCCTGTATGCTGTTGGAGACTGATTGCCAGGAGTGTAAGCTGACTGTACGCTTTTCCTGTTCGTCTGCTAGCAGCTATTCGCGAGGTTCCAGTTTGGAGTGCTATTTTGTATCCAGTTCGGGAGTTTGGTGTTCTGCAGTAGCTGTGCCTGTCTCTCAGAAAGGGGCATATCGCCTAAACGGATTTTAACCCCTTGTCTGCTGAAACGGTCCATTACACTCACCATCACCACCTCCTCAGGCAGAGAGCTCCATAGTTTCACTCCTCTTACCGTAAAGAATCCTCTTCTATGTTTGTGTACAAACCTTATTTCCTCCAGACGCAGAGGATGTCCCCTCGTCACAGTCACAGTCCTTGGGATAAATAGATGATGGGAGAGATCTCTGTACTGACCCCTGATATATCTATACATAGTAATTAGATCTCCCCTCAGTCGTCTTTTTTCTAGAGTGAATAACCCTAATGTTGATAATCTTTCAGGGTATTGTAGTTGCCCCATTCCAGTTATTACTTTGGTTGCCCTCCTCTGAACCCTCTCCAGCTCTGCTATGTCTGCCTTGTTCACAGGAGCCCAGAACTGTACACAGTCCTCCATGTGTGGTCTGACTAGTGATTTGTAAAGTGGCAGGACTATGTTCTCATCACGGGCATCTATGCCCCTTTTGATGCAACCCATTATCTTATTGGCCTTGGCAGCAGCTGCCTGACACTGGTCTTTACTGCTTCGTTTGCTGTTTATTAAAATTCCTAGGTCCTTTTCCATGTCAGTGTTACCGAGTGTTTTACCATTTAGTATGTACGGGTGACTTGCATTATTCTTTCCCAGGTGCATAACCTTACATTTGTCAGTGTTAAACCTCATCTGCCACTTATCTGCCCAAGCCTCCAATCTATCCAGATCCCTCTGTAGCAGTAGATTATACTCTGTAGTATGTATGTATATATATATATATATATATATATATATATATATACAGTATACTGTCCTCTTCAGTGTTAATTACTTTACACAGTTTAGTGTCATCTGCAAAAATTGATACTTTACTATGCAAGCCTTCTACAAGATCATTAATAAATATATTGAATAGAATAGGGCCCAATACTGACCCCTGAGGTACCCCACTAGTGACAGTGACCCAATCTGAGTGTGTACCGTTAATAACCTCCCTCTGTTTTCTATCACTCAGCCAGTTACCTACCCACATACAGACGTTTTCTCCCAGTCCGAGCATTCTCATTTTATATACTAACCTTTTATGTGGTGCAGTGTCAAACGCTTTGGAGAAGTCCAGATACACGACATCCATTGATTCGCCGCTGTCAAGTCTAGAACTTACCTCCTCATAGAAACTGATTAAATTAGTTTGACATGACCGATCCCTCATGAAGCCATGCTGATATGATGTTATTTGCTTGTTTTCATTGAAATCCTCCAAGATAGCATCTCTTAGAAAACCTTCAAACAGTTTACCCACAACAGATGTTAAACTTACTGGCCTATAATTTCCGGGGTCTGTTTTTGCACCCTTTTTGAATATTGGCACCACATTTGCTATGCGCCAATCCTGTGGAACACTCCCTGTCAGAATAGAGTCTGCAAATATCAGAAATAAGGGTCTTCCTATGACATTACTTAATTCTCTTAGGATACAGGGGTGTATGCCATCTGGTCCTGGCGATTTGTCTATTTTAATCTTTTTAGTCGCTGTTGTACTTCTTCCTGGGTCAGACAGGACACTTTTAATAAGGAATTTAAAATAACTTTGCTTTCTCCTCGTCGCTCTCTGCAACTTCCCCCTCATTGCTCTGTAGAGGGGTGACACCTTCAGATTTATACTTTTTACCATTTATATAATTGAAAAACATTTTAGGGTTAGTTTTGCTCTCTTTGGCAATTAATCTCTCGGTCTCTAGTTTGGCTGCTTTTATTTGTTTTTTACATATTCAATTTTTTTCCTTATAGTTTTTCAGTGCTTCCGTGCTACCCTCCTGTTTTAGTGATTTAAATGCTTTCTTTTTGTCATGTATTGCTTTCTTTACAGTTCTATTTATACACATTGGTTTCTTCTTGTTCCTTAACCCTTTATTCCTATAAGGTATGTACCTCTCACAATTAGATTTCAGGATGCTTTTAAAAATATCCCATTTTGTAGCGGTATCTTTATTTTTGAGGACTTTGTCCCAGTTAGTTAGGCCTATGGCCTCTCTTAGTTGGCTAAATTTAGCTTTTTTAAAGTTTGGTATTTTTGTTCCTCCCTGTAGAAACTCTCTTTTGAATGATAAGTGGAAGGTTATTACTTTATGGTCACTATTTCCCAGGTGTCCCCCGACCTGCACATCTGTTGTTCTGTCAGGTCTATTGGTTAATACTAAGTCCAGCATGGCTGTCCCTCTAGTCGGGTCCTGAACCAGTTGGGAGAGGTAATTGTCCTTGGTTATTGCCAAGAACCTGTTTCCTTTATGAGATGTACAGCTCTCAGTTTCCCAGTCTATATCTGGGTAGTTGAAGTCCCCAATAATAACCACCTCATTATGATTTGCCCCCTTGTCTATCTCGTTTAGTAGTAGATTTTCCTCCAACCTTCTAGCCATCTTTCTCCCCAGCACAGCTGCCCCTTCCCCATTAAGGTGCAGCCCATCCCTACGATAGAGCCTGTAGTCGAGAGAGAAGTCGCCCAGTTCTCCAGGAACCCAAACCCCTCCTTCTTACACCAGTTCTGGAGCCACTTGTTAATCTCCCTAATCTCCCGCTGCCTTTCTTGTGTGGCTCGTGGTACAGGCAATATTTTGGAAAACACTACCTTTGAGGTCCTTGCCCTAAGCTTGTGACCTAAATCCCTAAAATCATTTTTAAGGACGCTCCACCTACCTCTAACTATGTCATTGGTTCACAGATATGGACCATGACCGCTGGATCTTCTCCAGCTCTTCCCAGTCATCTGTCAACCCGATCCGCGATGTGTCGAACTAGAGCGCCAGGAAGACAACACATTGTTCAGCGATCGCGGTCTTTGTGACAGATCGCCCTATCTGTACCCCTAATAATAGAGTCTCCCACTACCAGCTGCCATCTGCCCTGCTCTCCTGGTCCCCTGCTTACTGGAGCTGACATTCCCCTGACTGGCAGAGGAAGTGTCCGGCTGCAGCAGTGCCGTCCCCGGACTGACATCCCCCTCATCTGCCAAACGTGCAAACTTGTTGGGATGTGTGAAATCTTTCCTCTACCCCGATTTCTAACTGTTACCCAGCTAGCTACCTCACTTTCCTGAGCCTCCTCACTACCACCCTTCCCCACATCTGCCCCATAGAGCGCTTGCTCGGTGAAACTCGCCCGTTTAGATACTCAATTTGTGATTCCAAACGGGTAATTTGCTCACATTTTGAACAAATATATGCACCCTCAAACGGCTGTTCCAGGACTGCAGACATCAGACAAGATGGAACACATACTACATGGGGATTACACAAGAAAGAGAAAAATACAATATAGTGCAGTAATAAGAAACTGATTTACTGCAGTCCCCCACTGAAGTCCCTGAATCTGAAGTCGCACACTTATACAAACACGCGAAGCGCAAACTTGCGTTATATTCCTGATTATATAAATGGAGCTCTCAAAACCAGCCTGTTTTGCTTCCCCTGGATTCAAAGGACTGAGCCGCCCTCAAGGCTGTCTTTTTACCTTCTCCTAATTAGACAGCCACACCCTAATTACACACCCTGGAGAAGAGAGAATTTTTTTTTTATCACAGTATATTTTCAGCTGCTTTTCAATGACCCTTTTGCCAATAAAGTCAGATACAGCCACTCAGCAATGCACACAAATAATTTAGCTCTCAGATACTCCCTCAATGAATCTCAAGTCGCACACTTATACAAACACGCGACTCGCATACTCGCGTTATATTCCTGATTATATAAATGGAGCTCTCATAACCAGCCTGTTTTGCTTCCCCTGGATACATGTACAGCAGAAGTCCAGGGTTTACAGATGATGCCTGCTGTGCTCAGGAGCCATAGCTGTCAGGTGCCAGGTGCATGCTATTCTAAGGGAGCGGGACTAGATTAGGGCCACATAGGGCCAGGTCACAGGGAGAGGTTCCGGACGGGGTCGCCCTTATAAGGACGAGTGCCCTGTGGTTAGGCTGCTACCCCTAATTAGTTATTAGGGCAAGCCTTAGACCACTTTATAGGGTCAAATTAGGGTTGATTTGGACCCCGCCGTCTCTAGCAGCTGAGCGTCCTGCTTGGAGCCATTCACTTCAGTGTTATCTGGGCGCATCCTGCACCCTGGACGTTGACGACAGAGCGGTAGGAGTACGGGTTTAATTTTGGGTGCCGCCGAGTGCCTCCTTTTCACATATTGTTTGGGTGCCGCCGTGCACATTGACCTGTTATACCGCCGCTCTGATTATTTAATTTATTATATTGATATTTTGGGCCTATTTTCTTAATTTCAGAAGTAAAAGTTATGTTTTAAATAACCATTAAATCACAATTTTTGGAGCAGGCGTGGTATTCTATACAACAGACCCCTTGGGCTATTGTCTGCAATCGGCGATAGCGCTGATTGCAGACATTTAACCCCTCATTTGCCGTGGTCATATGTGAACAAGGAAACAGAGAGGGAACACGCACTAACAGTGATCAGGGGAGCCGGATACTCCTGAATGATCCACGGCTGCCACAGACGACACATTTCGATGAAGACCCTGGTCTTTGTCTGCTGGCGCTGCATGCTGTGCTGTGACCTGCACACCACGTTTGGATGTAGGCGCACTCTGTGACCTGCACACTACGTTTGGATGTAGGCGCACTCTGTGACCTGCACACCACGTTTGGATGTAGGCGCACTCTGTGACCTCATTCTGTGCAACGTCAGGTCACAGCATGGCAGGAAGAGCGCGGGATCTCGGGAGCAGCGGTGTACAGAGCAAGAGAGGCAAGCTGATTTTTGTTTTGTCTGCTCTGAGGTCTGATTATGACAAAGATTTGCTGTATTATAGACGTTAATAAACCATGCTAAAAATAGGCTTCACAGAAGGCATAGAAATAATAACTTTTATTTTATCAAATTTAATTTATAATGTAAAAAGCCATAGATATGGAATGTCCAAAAGACCCATTTAACTTCAGCTGGAAACAAACAATAGGAAATAACGGGGATGATGGGGGCAGAGGAGGTATAAGAATGGTAAGAGGAGCAATAAACAGGGAGCGTAGAACTTTTCCTAATGTGCCCTGTCTACCGCTAATCATAGAGAATCACCCTGATGGTGGGTGAACCCTGCCCCGATGTGTTTCTCCCTGTCGGGTTCATCAGGGGGCAAATATAAAAATAAGGCAATGATAAGATATAGAGAGTTTCCCCCCACCCCCTCCCCTTTTGTCCCCCCCCTCTCTTTTATGGGGTAGTTTAGGGCCCCTTTTTTCCGGGTTTCCGTGTTGCAGGAAGGGTAAATGTGGCAGCAGGTGGATAGTGGGGGCTAAAGGGTTAATAGGGCAAGCAGTGGGAGACAGAAGAGAGGCTGTGGAGGGAGGGCCGAGGGACAGGAAGGGGAGGGGGAAGTAGTGGATATATACCCCCTTCCTTCCCTCGGTACTTCCTCTTGACGGCGTGGGAAGTGCTGGTCCCGCCCGCCCTCCCTTTGTATACCGGGATTGTGGTTGTTGTACTTTGTTGTTCATGTTCTCTTTCTTTTATTGAGGTTCGAGGGCTTCGGGCGGTTTTTGAAATCACAGCTGGCGGCAAGGTTATAACAAAACGGATCGGAAGAAGTGATATTGGGTGTACGTGCACTCTGGGAGCAGAGGTTGGCACACCGCAGTGGAGAAATGATTGGTGGGGGAGGATGGTATGACGATTAGTGCCGTGTAATCTTTAGCTGTGGCCGATCATCACCCAGTAAAGAGTTGATTAAGTTAAAGATGGTGTCCGTGTGGTTATTCAACGAGTTTATGAGCAAAGGGGCCTGAAGGTCTGGTTCTGCCCTTCCCTCCCCATTCCTGGGTTTCCCCCGGGTACCAGCAGTCATAAAAGAGATGCAGATGCTGCAAAAGATAAATGCCAGGAGGCCATAAACAAAGTTCAGATATAAATGACTAAGCACAGGTCCATGTGCAATAAGCAGGACACTGGGTCAGTTGGGTTGCTATGCAGTGGGTCCGTTTATATGTGTATAAGTTTGTGACGCCAGTTGCAGCTTGCGCAGGTACTGTAGCAGGGCCCTTTAAGATGGTATAGCTCATATACCAGGTTAGGAATGCCAGAGGGGGAATAATGTCTCTATGCAGTGTCAACGGTGTCTACTACCTTGGTACGGCTGGACTCCTGTATCCCGGCTCACATGCAACAAAATGAGTGTTGTTAATAGGAGTTCTGATGAAATAATTAAGATCCAGACAGGAAATATTGTTCAACTCCTCTTTACTTAATGCAGCTTTAAATCCATACAAGTTACAATGCAGCTTTAGTCTTGGGTCCCAGCAGGTTTTGGCAATATGTGGCAGGAATTTATATAGATATTCAGCATCTGGTACATACGCCTATAGATCTGACAGGTATCTGTCTTCTGCTCTGTCTGTATTCTGCTTGGTAGTGGGCCTGATTAGCTGAGGAGTAATTTGGCTTCTCTTGGTCTTGGGATCTGTACTCACAGGACAGCTCGCAGAGTATGGTGTCTTCTTCTTGGAGATCTATTGTTCTGTGGATGCTGCTTCTCTGGTCGTCCAGCTGAGGTAGATGACTCAGACTGGGGAGATGGGTCCTGAACCTCAGCCGAGGTTGGATCCAGGGTTGGGATCCCTGTAGCTGGGATCTCCTACTCACACAACCTACCCCAACAGGGGTGGCTGGTACACTGACTAGACTTCCTCCTCCTCCTCATGATACAGGACATGGGAACATCCCACTTCTGTTCATACAGGGGAGCCTAGACTGGAATGGACTATTCCAGCCTAGATATACTAAACTGTCCTATAGACTGTCTGCATATTGCCGCCACCTACTGGTGTACATAAATAATTACAGCTATTTACATGTAACAGTCATAGAAAATCCAGATAATACAAATGCAATGTCAGATTACACAAGATGACAACACATTTACACTTTAACATCATGTAGCAGGGTGACAGAGTTTTAGTGACATACTCTGGGATGTTACACATGTAATAATACTACCAGACAGGGAACGTGCTAGACCAACAGCTAAATGTGAGCAAGATATCCCATAATTAGCCTCCAGGAACTTGACAATAGATGATACAAAATTGGCAGTGTAACGGACCGTTTCAGCAGACAAGGGGTTAAAATCCGTTTAGGCGATATGCCCCTTTCTGAGAGACAGGCACAGCTACTGCAGAACACCAAACTCCCGAACTGGATACAAAATAGCACTCCGGAACCTCGCGAATATCTGCTAGCAGACGAATAGGAAAAGCATACAATCAGCTTACACTCCTGGCAATCAGTCTCTAACAGCATACAGGGAATCCCCCCAATAACGAGACAAGGCTCCGTGTTGAGGGTCAAGCAGTGGTCTGACTGTACTTCAGGTACAGCCTCTTTTATTCATAAAAAAACAAACATAGTACTGCCCACAGGGTTTTGAAATCCAACCAATCAATATCTTACAACACACACAATGCAAGTACAGCAACCAATCGTTCACGCCCCCTAGAGGACCAGAAGGGAGACTGCGACACAGAACAGATACAACACATCCCCACAATGTATCATGGTTTCCTCCTCTCTGTCCCGGAGACAACCGGGGGCAATCCAATTATCTCTCAGGACAAAGGGAGACCGCCAATACACATGTGGAGACAACAGGACAGACATCACCATTTAAACACACAATGGGACAATGGCACAATGAGACAATAGAAACACACCCAGCATATTCCTCCCAAGCTGACAAGTTACACTTATTATAAATTGTTACAACTTTGTGAGGTTACATTGTCCATACATATAACTTACATCAATTTAAACAGTATAACTTGGGGACAAACCTATCCAAAATTCCCTGGAATAGGTTCAGGGATTTAAAAGTTAGTATGGGCCATAATCCTGAGGCAAGAGGCGTTTAAACAGGCCTCTCCAAAACACCGTGGCGAGGTTGGTTTCGTCACAGGCAGCATAACTGGGGGTCTGATTACCATGGGTGTCTGATCTGAGGTCTGATTGGCGGTCTGATCTGAGGTCTGTTTGGGGATCTGTTAGCTTTGGGGGCCTAATCTGAGGTCTTTTTGTGGGTCTGAGCTGCGTTCTAATTAACATTAGGGGTCTGATTTGAGGTTTGATTGAGGTTCTGACCTGGGGTCTAATTAATATTGAGGGTCTGAGCTAAAGTATGTTTGAGGGTCTTATTAAAGTTTCATTGAGGTTCTGATTAACACTAGGGGTCTGATCTGAGGTCTGATCAACAATGGGGGTCTGATCTGAGGTCTGATCAACAATGGGGGTCTGATCTGAGGTCTGATGAAAAATACATATTTCCTCCTCTTAAACCTAGGTGCGTTTTATAGGGCCCAAAAATATGATAAACATTCAAATCACCTCCCTTTCCCCAAAATTTAAATAAAAAAGAGTAAACATAAAAAATAAAGAAAATGAGCATCACCACGTTTTCCTATATGCCATTTCTAGCTAGACTGGAACCTTCTACTGGGAGTGGTGGAGTGGAGAAACCCAGCACAAACTGATACATTGTTACACTTTTCGTCTCCAATAGAAATGACACAGCAGTTTTTCCAGACAAAAACAAGTTTCCAGACATAACAACAGAACTAAGGCTACTTTCACACTAGCGTTAATATTTTCTATTGAGATCCTTCATAGTATTGAGATCCTTCATAGGTAGTGTTGAGCGAACCCGAACTTCAAAGTTCGGGTACCCGAACCCGAACTTTGCAGCAGAAGTTCGGATTCGAGTTCGGTGTTCGGGCATTTAATAAAGCTTGTTGAAGGCTGCAGGGCAACCAATCAACAAGCTTTTAAGCTGTGGGCACTTAGAAGCCATCACAGCCATGCCTAGTAATGGCATGGCTGTGATTGGCTGGTGCATCATGTGACCCAGCCTCTATGCAAGCTGGATCACGTGTAGCACCGCCCATCAGCTCTGAGTAGTGCAGGGACAGGAAGCAGCTGAAGTGAGGGAGAGTGTTAGGAATCTTATCTGGATATTTAATCTGTGGTTGACCTATAGTGATTTTTTTTGTGGGTGCAATACACCAGCGTTGCACCCCTGACACGGAAATTTGATAATTAATCTGGCTGTTAATTCTGTGGGTGACCTATAGCGATCTTTTGTGGGTGCAAAAATACAATAGTTAATCCGTCTGTCAGATCGGTGGGTGACATATACCCATTTTTGGTGAGGGGTACACCTGCACTGCATCCGTGACAGGGAAATTAATATAGTTAATATAGTGTTGGTGGAGCTCCTGTTGCTGGGAGAGGACATGATCGATCTGTGCTAGCCACATACCCAAATGAAACACCTTCCTCAGGTGCACGTGGGCAACAAAACGTTCAGCATTATATTGTAGGCCCGAATACCGGTGAAGCCAGAACAAGTAGAGGCGGTAGTAGATTGGGTGGCTGACAGTACCTCCAGTTCCTTCACATTGTCTCCCACCCGATCCCCTGCTGAAAGTTGGCACCTGCAGCCCATGGGCATCTGTCTTTCACCTCACCGCACCCAGCCATTGTTATACTCCAGCGCACTTTCTCTTTGCATTCTCTTTTCCATTTCCCAGTGTTTTGGAGCATTCCCAAATTTATAAAAAAAACTAAAAATAAAGAAAGAAAAAAAGCTAAGACATTCTTGGCTATCTCCTCCTCCTCCAGTGCCACTTCTAGCGCCTTCTCAACCTCCTACTCCACTTTGACCTCCGCCTTCTAGTTCAAGATTATAATTTTTTTATTTTTTTCTATTCTATGTTATTTTAAGTCATTTAACTATAAAATTTTGTTTGCAGGGCAATTGTCCTACTCTTACCCCATTTTGCTTCCTTTTGCAGCCCTCTAGCCGTTACTATGACTATTTTACAACCATTTCAGTGCACCAAAGTTCAGGTCCCCACCCGAACATTGACCCAAAGTTTGGGCGAACCCGGCGAACCCGAACATCCACAGGTCCGCTCATCCCTAGTCTGAGGTTCTTATTAAAAAAATGCTTCAGTTTCATCCCCATTCATTGTCAACGGGGACAAAACGTAACTGAACAGAACGGAATGCTCCAAAATGAATTCCGTTCCATCTAGTTGCGTTCCCATATCGGAGAGCAAACCGCTGCATGCTGTGGTTTTCTTTCAGTCCTGGGATGTGGAACAAGACGGATCCATCATGACCCCAAATGCAAGTCAATGGGGACGGATCCGTTTTCTCTGACACAATCTGACACAATAGAAAACGGATCCGTCCTCAATTGACTTTCAATGGAGTTCGTGACGGGTATGATAAAGATAATACAAACTGATCCGTCCATGACGGATGCAGATGGTTGTATTATCAGTAACGGAAGCGTTTTTGCAGAACCCCTGCCGGATCCAGCAACAACGCTAGTGTGAAAGTTCCCTCCAAAACATGCTCTTCTTTAACCCTTTCAGGACCCTACCATATGGACCAGTTGGTTTTTTTGAAATTTGAAATGTGTCACTTTATGTGGTAATATCTTTGGAAGGCTTTTAGTTATCCAAGCCATTCTGAGATTGTTTTCTCATGACACATTGTACTTTCTGATAGTGGTAAATTTAAGTCAATATTTTTCATTTTTATTTATAATTTTTTTTTCCAAAATTGCCCAAAAAATTTTAAAAATTCGCAACTATCCAAATTCCAATTTCTCTGCTTTTAAAACAGATAGTGATACCTAATATAATAGTTATTACTTTACATTCCCCATATGTCTACTTTATGTTTGGGTCATTTTGTGAAAGCCATTTTATTTTTTGGGGACATTAGAAGGCTTAGAAGTTTAGAAGCAAACCCACTTTTTTAAGGACCAGTTCAGGTCTGAAGTTACTGTGGGGCTTACATTATATAAACTACCCATAAGGCTCCATTCACACGTCCGCAACGTGTTTTGCGGAGCCGCGGATCCGCAAAACACGGAAAGTGGCAATGTGCGTTCCGCATTTTGCGGACCGCACATTGCCGGCACTAATAGAATATGCCTGTTTTTGTCCGCAATTGCGGACAAGAATAGGACATGTTCTATTTTTTTGCAGAACAGAAGTGTGGACCCGAAAGTGCGGATCCGCAATTCCGTGTCCGGGCAGCACATCGTGCTGCCCCATAGGAATGAATGGGTTCGCAATTCCATTCCGCAAATTGCGGAATGAAATTGCAGACGTGTGAATGGAGCCTAAATGGCCCCATTTTAGAAACTACACCCCTCAAGTTATTCAAAACTTATTTTACAAACTTTGTTAAGCCTTTAGGTGTTCCACAAGAATTAAAGGAAAATGGAGATATAATTTCAAAATGTCACTTTTTTGGCAGATTTTTCATTTAACCGCCTCCGGACCGCCTAACACAGGATCGCGGTCCAGAGGCGGCTGTCCCAGGCAGAGTCACGCATATACGCGTCATCTCGCGAGACACGAGACTTCCTGTCAAGGCGTGCACACAGGCGCGCGCGTTCACAGGATCGGAAGGTAAGAGAGTGGATCTCCAGCCTGCCAGCGGCGATCGTTCGCTGGCAGGCTGTAGATGCGATTTTTTTAACCCCTAACAGGTATATTAGACGCTGTTTTGATAACAGCATCTAATATACCTGCTACCTGGTCCTCTGGTGGTCCCTTTTGCTTGGATCGACCACCAGAGGACACAGTAAAGTAGCACCAAGCACCACACTACACTACACTACACCCCCCCTGTCACTTATTACCCCTTATTAACCCCTGATCACCCCATATAGACTCCCTGATCACCCCCCTGTCATTGATCACCCCCCTGTCATTGATCACCCCCCTGTAAGGCTCCATTCAGACGTCCGTATGTGTCTTTCTGATACGCAAAACGCACTCCAAGGTATTCCGTGAGGGTCATGGCGAGTTCCTAGAATTTTTTTTTTTTTGTCACAAGTTAGCAGAAAATGATGATTTTTTTTTTCTTACAAAGTCTCATATTCCACTAACTTTTGACAAAAAATAAAAAATTCTAGGAACTCGCCATGCCCCTCACGAAATACCTTGGGGTGTCTTCTTTCCAAAATGGGGTCACTTGTGGGGTAGTTATACTGCCCTGGCTTTTTAGGGGCCCTAATGTGTGAGAAGTAGTTTGAAATCAAAATCTGTAAAAAATGACCGGTGAAATCCGAAAGGTGCACTTTGGAATGTGGGTCCCTTTGCCCACCTAGGCTGCAAAAAAGTGTCACACATGTGGTATCTTCATACTCAGGAGAAGTTGGGCAATGTGTTTTGGGGTGTCATTTTACATATACCCATGCTGGGTGAGAGAAATATCTCGGCAAAAGACAACTTTTCCAATTTTTTTATACAAAGTTGGAATTTGACCAAGATATTTCTCTCACCCAGCATGGGTATATGTAAAATAACACCCCAAAACACATTCCCCAACTTCTCCTGAGTACGTCGATACCAGATGTGTGACACTTTTTTGCAGCCTAGGTGGGCAAAGGGGCCCACATTCCAAAGAGCACCTTTCGGATTTCACAGGCCATTTTTTACAGATTTTGATTTCAAATTACTTTGCACGCATTTGGGCCCCTAAAATGCCAGGGCAGTATAACTACCCCACAAGTGACCCCATTTTGGAAAGAAGACACCCCAAGGCATTTCATGATGGGAATAGTGAGTTCATGGAAGTTTTTATTTTTTGTCACAAGTTAGTGGAATATGAGACTTTGTAAGAAAATATAAATAAAAAAATTCATCATTTTCCGCTAACTTGTGACAAAAAATAAAAAGTTCTATGAACTCACTATGCCCATCAGCGAATACCTTAGGGTGTCTACTTTCCGAAATGGGGTCATTTGTGGGGTGTTTCTACTGTCTGGGCATTGTAGAACCTCAGGAAACATGACAGGTGCTCAGAAAGTCAGAGCTGCTTCAAAAAGCGGAAATTCAAATTTTTGTACCATAGTTTGTAAACGCTATAACTTTTACCCAAACCATTTCTTTTCCCCAAACATTTTTTTTTATCAAGGACATGTAGAACAATAAATTTAGAGAAAAATGTATATATAGATGTCGTTTTTTTAAAAAAAAATTTACAACTGAAAGTGAAAAATTACTTTTTTTTGCAAACATTTCGGGAAATTTCGATTAATAACAAAAAAAGTAAAAATTTCAGCAGCAATGAAATACCACCAAATGAAAGCTCTATTAGTGAGAAGAAAGGGAGGTAAAATTCATTTGGGTGGTAAGTTGTATGACCGAGCAATAAACCGTGAAAGTAGTGTAGTGCCGAAGTGTAAAAAGTGGTCTGGTCATTAAGGGGGTTTAAGCTAGGGGAGCTGAGGTGGTTAATTGATTTTTTCAGGTAGCAAAGCAAGAGTTAGGGGGGGTTCACATCACCGTTAGGGATTCCGTTTTTATTTTCTGTTATAACATGGTTATAACGGAAAATAACGGAATCCATAAGACGGAAGTCAAAACGGAAGCCTTTAAGAGGCATTCAGTTTTGATCCTTCATAATACAAGTCTATGGGCATTATAACGGATCCGTCCTGGTTTCCATTAGGCCTCTTTTGTACACAAACGTATTTTCCTTCCGTGTCCGTTCAGTTTTTTTTGTGGACCGTATGCGGAACCATTCACTTCAATGGGTCCGCCAAATAAACGGAAATTACATTTCTGTATGTCTGTATTTCCGTTCGGCAAAATAATAGAACATGTCCTATTATCATAAGAAATTATGGACAAGTATAGTTCTGTTCTATTAGGGGCCAGCTGTTCCGTTCCGCAAAATACGGAATGCACATGGATGTCATCCGTATTTTTTGCGGATACGTTTTTCCGGACCACAAAATACATATAGTCATGTGCAAGAGGGCTTATGCAAGAGTCCAGTCCTGCATAATGGAAACCAGGACGGATCCGTTATGCTGCCCATAGACTTGTATTATGACGGAATGCAAAACGGAAGCCTTTAACAGGCATTCCATTTTGCTTTCCGTCATAATAGAAGTCTATGGGCAGCATAACAGATCTGTCTGGTTCCCATTATGCAGAACAGAAAAAAAAGTCCTGTCAACAGTACTTTGTTTTCCATCTTGCATAATGGAAACCAGGACGGATCCGTTATTATTGCCCATAGACTTCTATTATGAAGGATCAAAACGGAATGCCTGTTAAAGGCTTCCATTTTGACTTTCGTCTTATGGATTCCATTATTTTCCGTTATAACCAAGTTACAATGGAAAACAATAACGAAATCCATAACGGTGATGTGAACAAGCCATTAGGGTGCATTCACATCAACGTTTAGCTTTCCGTTCTTCTGATCCGTCAAAAGAAGATAGAGAGAAAAAAAATACAGGATCCTGTAAAAAAAAGTATACTGTTGCATCAGTTGTCATCCGTTTGAGCTATTTCAGTCTGAAATCTGTTTTTTTAGACAGGGAAAAAAGTCCTGCATGAAGTATTTTTGTTTCCGTCTAAAAAAACGGATCTCAGATGGAAATGGCTCAAACGGATGACAACTGATGCAACAGGATAAAAAAAAATTCACTGGATCATTTTTTTTTTTTTTCTCTCTTCTTCTGAAGAAGAACAGAAAGCTAAATGGTGATGTGAATACACCCTTGGATTCTGTAGCTTACAGAAACACCCCATTTGTGTCTCACGAATCAGCAGGTGTGAACCCACTGTGCCACTGACTGGCTATACTCTGGAGGGGCGTGTCTAAGCAACTACCTGGTTTTCACTAGAGCCTCAGATGGTGAGGATAGACTTGAGACATTAGAATAGTTGCCAAGGACTAGTACAGAGCAATCCCCGAGCCAGTGGCAGCTGGTCCAGGCGGACCAGAAGCTACCTGAGTAGGTACAAGAAGTACAAGCATAGCCAGGCAGGCGTGGTCGTTACCAGGAGCAACAGTGCAGAACCAAAGGATGAGGCAGAGGAGGTGTAGTCAGACAGGCAAAAGGTCAGGGCAGGTGGCACAGGTACAGGTCAGGCAATCCGAGTCGGCAACAGGAGAGTCAAAGCAAGCAGGCAGGGATCAGATGAGTAGCAGAATCCAGGAACAAAGTGTAAGTCAGGAGCACACGTGAGTATCAGGAACTTAGCAAACACAAGGACCTTGACACTGAGGAATCTGGGAAGGGGGCTGAGCCACTTAAGTACCTGTAGGAGAGCCAAAGTTGCTCAGCGAGGTCACCTGACCTAACCCACACAGCCCAGGGGGTGATGTTCTCTGCCCTTAGAGCAGTGTAACATGAAATTAGCCGAACTCATGCTGTGTCCAGGGCTGAGTGGAAGCTGTAGAGCGGAATCCTCATAAGCAATCACACCTACAAAAATCGGTGACATGGGAAGCACCGGTCACAGGTCACCGCTGAGCGTGGCCCCCGGGACCGTGGCGATAAGCGGGGGAACAGCAGGGTACAGCAGCCGCTGTTGCAGTAACCCCCCCCCCCTTATGCCCCCTTTTCTTGAGTCCACAACGGGACAAGAACCTTTTTAACAGGTCCGGAGCATGAATATTCTCCTCCGGCTCCCAAGACCTCTCTTCCGAAGCCCTTCCAGTCCACCAGGTAGTAGGTTTTCTTCCCACGTCTCCTGAAGTCCAAGATGTCCTTGATCTCGAATTTCTCTTCTGAGTCCTCAGAGACTGGAGTCGCCGTAGACCGAGCTGTGGAGAAGCGATTAAGGAGTACCGGTTTAAGCAAGGATACATGGAAGGCATTGGGGACACGAAGAGAGAGAGAGTTAGCAGTAACTTATAGGTCACTTCATTGATCTTCTTCAAAACTACGAAGGGTCCCAGGAACCTAGCGGCAAACTTGAAACTAGGAACTCTCAAACAGATGTTTTTACAGGAGAGCCATACCGTATCTCCCGGTGAGAACTGAGGCGGTTTTCTTCTTTTCCTGTCAGCATTCGTCTTAATGAGGGTCACTGCTTTATCGATGCAAATCTTGGTATCCTGCCAGATCTTCCAAAAATCCCTAAATGAGGAATCCGCCCCTGGTACCCCAGAAGACATAGGAACAGGGAGAGGAGTACGAGGATGCTGTCCAAAAATGACAAAGAAAGGAGATGACCCTGTAGACTCACTAGTATGGTTATTGTAGGAGAACTCTGCCCAAGGTAACAATTGTACCCAGTTGTCGCATTGAGCCGAAACAAAATGCCGAAAGAAATTCTCCAATATCTGATTGACCCACTCTACTTGCCCAGGGGGTGATGCGCTCCACCCTTAGAGCAGTGTAACATGAAACCAGCCGAACTCATGCTGTGTCCAGGGCTGAGTGGAAGCTGTGGAGCGGAATCCTCAAAAGCAATCACACCTACAGATTGGACCATGTCATGTGATGTCACCACAGGTCCTTTGGCCGGCAGCTCATGATTAAAGAAGTAAGAAGAGACCGGCAGCTATGCGATCAAGAGGAGAAGGTGAGTAAATTATTTTTTATTTTTTAACCCTCAATTGACCACCTACCAAGCATTCTGTATTAAAGAATGCTATTATTTTCCCTTATAACCATGTTATAAGGGAAAATAATAACATCTACACAACACCGAACCCAAACCTGAACTTCAGTGAAGAAGTTCGGGTCTAGGTACCACAGTCAGCTTTTTATCACGCGCGTGCAAAATGCTTTGCACCTACGCGATAAAAACTGAACAATGGAATGCAATCGCAGTCAAAACTGACTGCAATTGGGTACCTACTCGCGCAGGTTTGCCGCAACGCATCCGGACCTTTTCCGGACATGCTCGTGTGAACTCAGTCTTAGAGACCAAGTTCCCAAACTGCAACCCAAAACCCACTTATTTATCGCAAAATGCCAACACAGCAACGTCACCTGAAAACTACTGAATATAGTATATCTTCCATGTACTTTATCATTGAGCTATAATAGCCTGCCTACATTCAGTGCGCTGCCTGTGCTGTTCATAGCGCGCCCTCCGCTGATGAATGGCAGAAAAAGTCTAAAGGCATATTGCTACTCCATAGACTTTTTCCAGGGTGCAGGTGCCCACAGAGAGGGCCCTGAGTGCCGCCTCTGGCACCCATGCGATAGGTTCGCCACCACTGCCCTAAGGCCTTTGCTGGGCAGATGGCAATGATAACTATTTGTTTTCAGACGGTGGCCACTTCCTGCATAGGCCGGAGCTTCAGAATCGGCAAAGGACATGGAACATTGTATAACAGGTTTTCCTGTAAGGTCGGAGACGATTAGAAATGTGACATCGGTCTGGGGACTAATACACTCTTAAGTATTTTTGGTATGTTGTAAAGCAGTATTCCTGATTCCTGGGTCATAGTTTGTAAATCACCTCGATGTGGGTGGCGGGTTATTGTAGTCCATCAGATATTACTCAACCTTCTGAGAGGGCACTGGCACAATAGGTGGTTCTCGCTCATATACAAATCATATTCTATGGACTTGACTAAGCATGGTCGAAACGTTGCATGTTACTGTAGACCTCCCAGTAAGCTTTGCATTTTCGATGCTGGAGCTGCTATTTTCTATGGTCTTATAAACCAGAATCATCTTCGATGGTGGCATACAAGCAGTTAAGCGACAGATCAGAGTTTTCCCTAATCTTCACCGCTAGGACCTCGGGATAAGAGAGCTATCAGATCAGCATCAGAGTACTGCACAGGTACTGAGGACTCCTGCCTGTATCATACAGCGCTGGTTACTTAGGGGTTAAGATTACAGAACTGTTATTACAATACACCTGTCTTTTGCAAGATTTTGGGGGGTATGATTACAATGAGTTTGTTATTACTCATAGTGTCCCACATGACAAAGTCAGCACTGCTACCTCCGTTTTACATCACAGACTGCCAGGGATGGTCCACTCCGAGAGCCAGCGATGGCTGGGACTTCTGACTCACCTTACCCAGAATGTCGCAAATGAAGCTCTGTTTGAGATCCTGCCTGGTGACCCCTGAGGAATGCAGAGGGACTCCTCACCACAATGTAAGCTGTCACTGTGATTAACGCCCAGAGATATGCGCATTGCATAACCCAGCGGTTATATTACGTATCGCTCCCCTGCGGTTATAATTATCCATTGTGGGTGTGAGCCGAGCAGGTAATTATTAGTCAGGTGGATGACAACAGATGAGAGAGAAGAAGCTTCAGTACCCTCATCATTCACTGCACAGAAAACTCCTCTAATCCAGACACGTCAGCTCGACCAGTATCAATGGGTGTCATTCTATTTTTAGGCTCCCTCACCCAGTCACCTATTGGTACTGTATAGTCACCCAGCTGCCAGGTCTGGTGCCTGATCTGATATTAATACATGTGGTCTGAATAGTGTAAGGGAGTCTGGTCTGGGGACAGATTTCAATATGATGCTTTCTGAATATATTATGGAGTCTGATTTTAATATTGGGGTCTGATCTGGGGTCTTGTTATTACTATGGTTTGGTCTGGGATCTGATATCAATATTGGGGTCCGGTCTAGGGTCTTAAGTTAATATTTGGAAGTGGTCTGAAGTAAATATTGGAGTGTAGTCTGGTGTCTGATTTTAATACTGGGGGGTGGTCTGGGGTCTGATATTAATATTGAGTCTGGTCTGGGGTCTAATATTAATATTGAGTCTGGTCTGGGGTCTAATATTAATATTGGGGTCTGATCTGGGGTCTTTTGTTAATATTTGGATCTGGTCTGAAGTAAATATTTGAGTGTAGTCTGGGGTCTGATTTTAATACTGGGGTGCGGTCTGGGGTCTAATATTGATACTAAGGTCTGGTCTGGGGTCTAATATTAATACTAAGGTCTGGTCTGGAGTCCGATATTAATATTGAGTCTGGTCTGGGGTCTCATATTAATATTGGGATCTGGTCTGGGGTCCGCTATTAATATTGGGATCTAGTCTGAGGTCTGATATTAATACTGGGGTCTGTTCTGGGGTGTCTCATGTTAATATTGGTGGCGGTGGTTAATATTGGGATAATATTTGTGTTCATATATTAATATTGGGATCTCGTCTAGGGTCTGATGTTAATATTGGGATCTGGTCTGGGGTGTGATGTTAATATTAAGATGTGGTCTGGGATCTCATATTAATATTGGGGTCTGGTCTGGGGTCCGATATTAATATTGGGATCTAGTCTGGGGTCTGATATTAATACTGGGATCTGGTCTGGGGTGTGATGTTAATATTGGGATCTAGTCTGGCATCTGATATTAATATTTAGATCTAGTCTGGGGTCTCATTAATATTGGGGTCTGACGTTAACATTTGGATCTGGTCTCGGGTCTGATGTTAATAATGGAATCTAGTCTGGGGTCTGAAATTGATATTGGGAACTAGTCTGGCGTTTGATATTAATATTTAGATCTGGTCTGGGTTCTCATATTAATATTGGGGACTGGTCTGTAGTCTGATATACATTTATTGTGTGGTCCAGGCTTTGATGACCCATCTTCAGCATAGATCATCAATATCAGATCAATAGGGGTCCGACTATAGTTGGCCCCCAACTATTTAGCTGATAACAGCAGCTGCTTTAAAGAACACAGTGGATGGAGCCAGAAGCAGACATTTCTGTAAAATGTATACAGGCCATTCTTGCAGCCAAGTGACCTATTCAAGTGACCCTCACCAATCAGATATTGATGACCTACTCAGAAGATAGATTATTAGTATATACAGTGCCTTGCAAAAGTATTCACCCCCCTTTACTTTTTTCATATTTTGTTACATTACAGCCTTGAACTCAATGTTTTGTTAATCTGAATTTTATGTGATGGATCAGGACACAATAGTCTAAGGCTACTTTCACACTAGCGTTCGGGTTTCCGTTCGTGAGCTCCGTTTGAAGGGGCTCACGAGCGGACCCGAACGCAGCCGTCCAGCCCTGATGCAGTCTGAATGGAGGCGGATCCGCTCAGACTGCATCAGTCTGGCGGCGTTCAGCCTCCGCTCCGCTCGCCTCCGCACGGACAGGCGGACAGCTGAACGCTGCTTGCAGCGTTCGGGTGTCCGCCTGGCCGTTCGGAGGCGTGCGGATCCGTGCGGATCCGTCCAGACTTTCAATGTAAGTCAATGGGGACGGATCCGTTTGAAGATGCCACAATGTGGCTCAATCTTCAAGCGGATCCGTCCCCCATTGACTTTACATTGAAAGTCTGAACGGATCCGCGCAGGCTACTTTCGCACTTGCGCACTTGCGAATTTTTTTAAAGTTATTAATGCAGACGGATCCGTACTGAACGGAGCCTCCGTCTGCATTAATATGAGCGGATCCGTTCAGAACGGATCCGCCCGAACGCTAGTGTGAAAGTAGCCTAAGTCGGTGAAGTGAAATGAGAAAAATATATAAATAAAACTATTGTTTAGAAATAGAAAACAGAAAATTGGCCCGTGCGTATGTATTCACGCCTTTTGTTAGGAAGCCCATAAAAAGCTCTTGTGCAACCAATTACCTTCAGAAGTCACATAATTAGTGACATGATGTCACCTGTGTGCACTCTAAGTGTCACATGATCTGTCATTACATATACACACCTTTTTTAACCCCTTAGGGACACAGCCTTATTTCACCTTAAGGACCAGGCCATTTTTTGCAAATCTGACCACTGTCACTTTAAGTGCTGATAACTTTAAAATGCTTTGACTTATCCAGGCCGTTCTGAGATAGTTTTTTCATCACATATTGTACTTCATGACACTGGTAAAATGAAGTCAAAAAAATTATTTTTTTTGCGCAAAATAATACCTAATTTACAAAAAAAAAATCAAAAATTAGCAAATTTCAAAGTTTCAGTTTCTCTACTTCTGTAATACATAGTAATACCCCCAAAAAATGTGATGACTTTACATTCCCCATATGTCTACTTCATGTTTGTAGCATTTTGGGAATGATATTTTATTTTTTGGGGATGTTACAAGGCTTAGAAGTTTAGAAGCAAATTTTGAAAATTTTCAGAAATCTTTAAAATCCCACTTTTTATGGACCAGTTCAGGTTTGAAGTCATATTGTGAGGCTTAGATAATAGAAACCTCCCAAAAATGACCCCATCTAAGAAACTACACCCCTCAAGGTATTCAAAACTGATTTTACATACGTCGTTAACCCTTTAGGTGTTGCACAAGAGTTATTGGCAAATGGGGATGAAATTTGAGAATTTCATTTTTTTGTCTAATTTTCCATTTTAACCCATTTTTTCCACTAACAAAGCATGGGTTAACAGCCAAACAAGACTGTATCTTTATTGCCCTGACTCTGCCGTTTACAGAAACACCCAATATGTGGCTGTAAACTACTGTACGGCCACACAGCGGGGCGTAGAGTGAAAGGTGCGCCGTTTGGTTTTTGGAAGGCTGATTTTTATGGACTGGTTTATTTACACCATGTCCCATTTGAAGCCCCCTGATGCACCCCTAGAGCAGAAACTCCCTAAAAGTGACCCCATCTAAGAAAGTACACCCCTCAAGGTATTCAAAACTGATTTTACATACGTCGTTAACCCTTTAGGTGTTGCACAAGAGTTATTGGCAAATGGGGATGAAATTTGAAAATTTCTTTTTTTTGGCTTATTTTCCATTTTAACCCATTTTTTCCACTAACAAAGCAAGGGTTAACAGCCAAACAAGACTGTATCTTTATTGCCCTGACTCTGCCGTTTACAGAAACACCCCATATGTGGCCGTAAACTACTGTACGGCCACACAGCGGGGCGTAGAGTGAAAGGTGCGCCGTTTGGTTTTTGGAAGCCAGATTTTGCTGGACTGTTATTTTGACACCATGTCCCATTTGAAGCCCCCCTGATGCACCCCTAGAGTAGAAACTCCATAAAAGTGACCCCATCTAAGAAACTACACCCCTCAAGGTATTCAAAACTGATTTTACATACATTTTTAACCCTTTAGGTGTTGCACAAGATTTAATGGAAAATAGAGATACAATTTCCAAATTTCACTTTTTTGGCAGATTTTCCATTTTAGTATTTTTTTTCCAGTTACAAAGAAAGGGTTAACAGCCAAACAAAACTCATTATTTATGGCCCTAATTCTGTAGTTTACAGAAACACCCCATATGTGGTTGTAAACTGCTGTACGGGCACACGGCAGGGCGCAGAAGGAAAGGAATGCCATACAGTGTTTGGAAGGCTGGATTTTGCTGGACTGTTTGTTTTTTACACCATGTCCCATTTGAAGCCCCCCTGATGCACCCCTAGAGTAGAAACTCTAAAAAAGTGACCCCATTTTAGAAACTACGGGATAGGGTGGCAGTTTTGTTGGTACTAGTTTAGGGTACATATGATTTTTGGTTGCTCTATATTACACTTTTTGTGCGGCAAGGTAACAAGAAATACCTTTTTGGCCCAGTTGTTATTTACAACATTCATCTGACAGGTTAGATCATGTGGTAATTTTATAGAGCAGGTTGTCACGGACGCGGCGATACATAATATGTATACAATTTTTTTTATTTATGTAAGTTTTACACAATGATTTCAATTTTAAAACAAAAAAGTTTTAGTTTCTCCATAGTCTAAGAGCCATAGTTGTTTCAGTTTTTGGGCGATTATCTTAAGTAGGGTCAAATTTTTTGCGGGATGAGATGACGGTTTGATTGGCACTATTTTGGGGCGCATATGATTTTTTGATCGCTTGCTATTACACATTTTGTGACGTAAGATGACAAAAAATTGCTTTTTTTACACCGTTTTTATTTTTATTTTTTTACGGTGGTCACCTGAGGGGTTAGGTCATGTGATATTTTTATAGAGCCGGTCCATACGGACGCGGCAATACCTAATATGTATACTTTTTTTTAATTTATGTAAGTTTTACACAATGATTTCATTTTTGAAACAAAAAAAATGATGTTTTAGTGTTTCCATAGTCTAAGAGCCATAGTTTTTTCAGTTTTTGGGCGATTATCTTAAATAGGGTCTCAATTTTTTGCGGGATGAGATGACGGTTTGATTGTTACAATTTTGGCGTGCATGCGACTTTTTTGATCACTTTTATTACCTTTTTTTGGGAAGTAAGGTGGGCAAAATTTCAATTTCATCATAGTTTTAAATTTTTTATTTTTATGGCGTTCACCGTTCGGGTAAAGTAACATGACCGTTTTATAGATCAGGTCGTTACGGACGCGGCGATACCAAACATGTGTAGGGAATTTTATTTTTTTAATTTTTAATCAGTGATAAATGTGTTTTTTGATTTTTACATTTTTTTCACTTTTTTTTACTTTTTTTTTACCCAGACCCACTTGGTTCTTGAAGATCCAGTGGGTCTGATGTCTGTATAATACAGTACTGTACTCTATATAGGGTACTGCACTGTATTTTACTTACACTGAACAGATCTATGCTTTCAGCACAGATCTGTTCAGCACCATGGACAGCAGGACGCCTGAGCAGGCGTCCCGTTGCCATGGGAACCTTCCCCGTCTGCCACAACTTCGCAGACGGGGAAGGGTAAGGACTGGGGCTTCGGGGGGCTGTCTGGGGGCTCTCTCCCTCTCCCATCGGGGGGCTGCAAAGGCACAGCAGCCCCCCGATCGGAGAGGGAGGGTGCTCCCTGCGCTGTTAACCTATTCCATACAGCGGTCCGTATGGACCGCTGTATGGAAAGGGTTAAACGGCTGACATCACATCAGCGATGTCAGCCGTTTATACCAGGGTGCCAGCAATGTGCTGGCACCCTGGTATACCCACTAGACGCCAACGATTATTCAAGGGGAGGCGGGCGGGGGATCGCGATCCCGCCTGCCGCACCGCCCGCCTCCCGCACCGCCCGTACCGCCCGCAACCCTCCCCCTGCACCACCCTCCACATAATATCATTCAGGGGTGCAGGGAGAGGAAGAACATATATATTTTGGGCATTGTAAAGTTTCTGATCCCCGCGGTCAGGGACCGCGGGGATCAGAAACGGCAAAAAGCGCATCAAACCGCAGGTCTGAATTGACCTGCAGTTTGTTGCGATCGCCGACATGGGGGGGTCACGGGACCCCCCCGCGCATTTAGCCTAGGTGCCTGCTCAATGATTTGAGCAGGCACCTTGTTCCGATCACTGCCAGCCGGGCAGCAGTGATCGGAACAACACATGACGTACCGGTACGTCATGTGTCCTTAAGTACCAGGACATCATGACGTACCGGTACGTCATGTGTCCTAAAGAGGTTAAAAGGCCTCAGAGACTGCCACACCTAAGCAAGAGGCATCACTAACCAAACACTGCCATGAAGACCAAGGAACTCTCCAAACAAGTAAGGGCCAATGTTGTTGAGAAGTAAAAGTCAGGGTTAGGTTATAAAAAATATCCAAATCGTTGATGATCCCCAGGAGCACCATCAAATCCATCATAGCCAAATGGAAAGAACATGGCACAACAGCAAATATGCCAAGAGACGGCCGCCAACCAAAACTCACGGACCGGGCAAGGAGGGCATTAATCAGAGAGGCAGCACAGAGACCTAATGTAACCCTGGAGGAGCTGCAGAGTTCCACAGCAGAGACTGGAGTATCTGTACATAGGACGACAATAAGCCGTACGCTCCATAGGGTTGGGCTTTATGGCAGAGTTGCCAGAAGAAAGCCATTACTGTCAGCTAAAAACAATAAGGCACGTTGTGAGTTTGCGAAAAGGCCTGTAGGAGACTCCCAAAATGTATGGAGGAAGGTGCTCTGGTCTGATGAGACTAAAATTAAACTTTTCAGCCATCAAACAAAATGCTGTCTGGCGCAAACCCAACACATCACCCAAAGAACGCCATGCCCACAGTGAAACATGGTGGTGGCAGTATCATGCTGTGGGGATGGGACTGGGAAAGTGGTCAGAGTTAAGGGAAAGATGAATGGTGCTAAATACAGGGATATCCTTGTGCAGATCTTGTCCCACTCTGTCCAGCAGGACAATGACCCTAAACACACGGCTAAAGCAACACTTGAGGGGTTTAAGGGGAAACGTATAAATGTGTTGGAATGGCCGAGTCACAGCCCAGATCTCAATCCAATAGAAAATCTGTGGTCAGACTTAAAGATTGCTGTTCACAAGCGCAAACCATCCAACTTGAAGGAGCTGGAGCAGTTTTGCAAGGAGGAATGGGCAAAAATCCCAGTGGTAAGATGTGGCAAGCTCATAGAGACTTATCCAAAGCGACTTGGAGCTGTGATTGCCGCAAAAAGGTGGCTCTACAAAGTATTGACTTTAGGGGGGTGAATAGTTATGCACATTGACTTTTTCTGTTATTTTGTCCTATTTTTTGTTTGCTTCACAATAAAAATAAAAAAAATCTTCAAAGTTGTGGGCATGTTCTGTAAATGAAATGATGCAATTCCTCAAACAATCCATGTTAATTCCAGGTTGTGAGGCACCAAAATACACAAAAAGTCAAGGGAGGTGAATACTTTTGCAAGGCACTGTAGAACCCATAAAACCTATTTAATATCAGGAGTCTGAATATATTTAAGAGGTATGGTTTCTGATATTAATTAGAGATGAGCGAATTTTTCAAAAATTTGATTCGGACAGTTCGCCGAATTTTTGGAAAAGATTTGATTCAATCTGAATAAAAAAAACAAAAAAACAGCTATTTACTGGCTGCAGAGAGCCTGTGTAGTGGTGTAGAACACTGTGCCTTGCAGTAACACGCAGTGGACCATTTACATAGTGTTGAGGTGGCAGCATAAGGAAGCCACAGAGTGGCCCAGTGACATAGTTGAGTTAGCAGCAGCATGAGGAGGCCACAGACTGGCAAGGTGGCATAGTGTTGAGTTAGCAGCAGCATGAGGAGGCCACAGACTGGCAAGGTGGCATAGTGTTGAGTTAGCAGCAGCATGAGGAGGCCACAGAGTGGCCCAGTGACATAGTGTTGAGTTAGCAGCAGCATGAAGAGACTTCAGAGTGGCCCAGTGACATAGTGTTTATTTAGCAGCAGCATGAGGAGACCACAAAGTGACAAGGTGACATAGTGTGGAGGTAGCAGCAGCAGCATGAGGAGGCCACAGACTGGCAAGGTAACATAGTGTGAAGGTGGCAGCAGCAGCATGAGGAGGCCACATACTGGCAAGGTGACATATTGTGGAGGTAAAAGCAGCAGCAGCATGAGGAGGCCACAGAGTGGCCCAGTGACATAGTGTTGAGTTAGCAGCAGCATGAGTAGGCCACAGAGTTGCCCAGTGACATAGTGTTGAGTTAGCAGCAGCACGAGGAGACTACAGAGTGGCAAGGTGACATAGTGTGGAGGTGGCAGCAGCAGCATGAGGAGGCTACAGAGTAGCCCAGTGACATAGTGTTGAGTTTGCAGCAGCATGATGAGGCTACAAAGTGGCCCAGTGACATAGTGTTGAGTTAGCAGTAGCATGAGGAGGCCACAGAGTGGCAAGATGACATAGTGTGGAGGTGGCAGCAGCAGCATAAGGAGGCCACAGACTGGCAAGGTGACATAGTGTGGCCTAGGTGCCTTGGTCATATTAGCTGAATAATAATTTTTTCCACTTAAAGGTGGGTGAGCATTATGACTCTGACACTTTATTGGTGTGGTTATTTTAGTTATTGGAGAGCCAGTGCGATCCATTATTTTTGGCCTTGGTGCCGCGTCACACTGACTAGACAATAAGTTGTATCACTGTCTGTTAATGATTATAATAAAAAAGATTCTTATATTTTTTTCTTATTTATTGAAGCATCATCAGGAGACCATAGAGTGACCCGGTGACAGAGTGGGTAGCTGTAAAAAAGAGGCACTTGGCATCAGATGTGTGGCATCAGGTGGGTGGCTGCATCAGAATAATAGCTGAGGCATGTAGCCAGAAGAAACCGGTCTCTTTTGTCAAGGTTTGGGTAAGGAAGCATGGATGATCTAATCTGATGCATCAGGCATTGGTGGGTGGAAATCCTGGCTGATCCACACCTGATTCACGTTGACAAAGGTCAGTCTCTCGACATTGTGGGTCAACAGGCGAGTTCTCCTTGGGGTATCCATGGCCCCCGCCACACTAAACACCCGCTCTGATGCCACACTACTGGCAGGACAGGACAGCTCTTCCAGGGCAAACTCGGTCAGTTGCAAAGTGTTGATTTTACCCCCAACACTCTGTACTGACTGACTGCTACCGCCGCTTCGTCCGTGAACCTCTGCTCCACTACTTTCCAGACAGGTAGGCTCCTGCGAAGCGGGTGGTCTACCCCGGTTATGTTTGGCTTCCGGCCTCCCGCTGCTGCCACCCTGCTGACTCCCGGCCACGCTCGCGACTTGCTGGCTCCGCTTCTGCCTCACAGGCAAGCTGCCACCATCTTCTCCTGATGATGATGAAGCCCCTTCGTCACCCGGCTCCCAATTGCGATCGGCTACATGATCATCGAGTAGTGTCTGCAAATCACTGATGTCCTCCTCAACCGTCTCTGAGGCAGGAGCCTGACTGCTCACAACACCAGCTCCCACGCCACTCTCCTCATCACTACTCTCCTCCAGATCTTGGCTGGGCAGTAGCTGCTGACTGTCCTCTAGTAGCTCGTCCTTGCTGTATAGTAGAGCTGAGCCCACAGCATACAATACTTCTCTGGCTGAGGGAACAGAAAAGGACAGAGGCAGGTTGAGGACAGGTGAGGCACAGGGCCTGCTCCCGGGCCATGCCAACTAAGGGTTGTGTCTGTTGAACCCACTGCGCCAGAAACATTTAGGCCTCTGCCACTCCCCTGTGCAGGACCTGGCACTTCTCTGTCTGACCTACTGTTAGATCAAATAAATAAATAAAAAGGAAATTAAAACACCCCAAAAAAGGCTGTAATTTTGTCACTTACTCACACAACTGCAAATAATACTTTTTTTTTGCCGCTAATACACGCCAAAAAAGGGCTTTAGAACATATAACTGCTCCGCTGAACGGCAAATATATTATACTTTTGCCACTAATACACGACAAAAAGGGCTATAATTTTCTCACTTCACTACACAACGGCTAATAAGCCCTTTTTCCCACTTATACATGCCAAAAAAGGCTTTAGAACATATAACTGCACCGCACAAGGGTTAATAAGATGTAGAAATATTTTCTTGTAATAACCCTGTTAATGGCTGTATCACACTGTTAATGGCGGTATCACACGGCACTTGCATCCCAATAACAAGATCGGTTTGCTGGAATTACAGAGCTGTATAATAGCAATTTGGATCCCCAGTCAGTGCCGCAAGGTGTAATAGGATTGTTCCTATTCCCCAGGCTGTAACCTCCCCTACTGTTCTCCATTTATACTGTGGAAGGATTCCTCCCTATCCTTTCCCTACACTTCTAATGCTCTTTCCCTGAACTTCTATTCAGCAAAATAAACATTTTCAAGTCTTTCCTAACACTGTCCCTAGCGCCTGCTGACATCTCTCCCTGCACTAGGTGCACTGGAAAATGGCTGAATCCAAGATGGCTGAGACTATTTATAGGGCTGTGACATCACAGGGCTGGCTGGCTGCTGATTGGCTGCATGCATGGCATTGTGGGTGATCCCTCATTCCCAGAGTTCTTTGCTCCATGAAGCACGAGGAAATTCAGATTTGGTGCGAATATAATTTTTTCTAAAATTCGGATCGAATTAGAGTTCGTCAACTTTGATTCGCTGATCTCTAATATTAATATAGGGGTCTGGTCTGGGGTTTGGTATTAATATAGTGGTCTGATTTTGTGTCTGTTATACATTTGGGGTGTGGCCTGGGGTCTGATATCAATAGAGGGAGTCAATATACGTATTTACGGTCTGTTCTTGGGTCATATATTAATATAGGGATTTGAATATACACATATTTAGCGGTCTGAGCTTCATTTCCAGCGTCTGCTTTTGGAGATGTCATGTGGGAGGCATTGAGAGACTAGCACCTGTCCTCACTCGGCTGTAGCTGTCATTCCACAGATTTAAATTTTTTCCCCTCGTTCCTGCTTAATCAATGCCATTTTTTTTGGTCTTTTTTTATGCTGTTGAGGCCGCGTATTGTTGCATTGGCATTGATTCTCAGTGTCCTATTTTTTTTCCCATTTCCACAGCTAGATCTGCCATTTTAAACGGCTGTATAGACAGGAGTGCACCCAGCTGTTAAAAACGGGTACAACTTTTTTTTTTAAAGGGCCGATTACTATTGTTGATCACAAATATTCGAATTTCAAATTTTTATCGCGAATATAGGTACTTCGAAAATTTGTGAATATTTCAAATATAGTTATATATATTCGTAATTTCGGGGGAAAAAATCCCTTTTTTTTTTAATTAGATTTTTTTTATTTTTATCAGTACACATGATCCCTCCCTGCTTCTAGCTTGTGGGCCAATAAGAAGGCTGCAATATACTTGACTTTAGGAGTAGTAGTGTTTGCGAATTTTGCTCTATATTAGTTTTTTTCGAATATTCGCTATATTGCTATATGTTCTTGTTTTAGAATATTATGAATATTCGAAAAAACTAAGTTTTAAAAAAAATCGAATATAGAGCAATTTAGCTAATATAGTGCCATAATCTTTTTTTTTATAGTTGTAATTTTTTTCCAATCTGAACTTCAGATGAGAAAAAAATTACAACTATTATTAGACAAAGAAGATTATAGCACTATATTAGCTAAATTGCTCTATATTAGATTTTTTTTTCTAATATTCGCCGTATTGCTTTATATTCTTGATTTAGAAAATTACGAATATTCGAAAATGAAGTTATAGCAATATAGCGAATATTCGAAAAAAAATCGAATATAGAGCAATTTAGCTAATATAGTGCTATAATCTTCTTTGTCTAAAAGTTGAAAAGTTCGCATATTACACAATCATTACCTTGCCGATTTTTCGAGTAAAAGAAATCGTGAATTTTCGAATATTCGACGAATATTCTACAAAATATTCGCAAAATATTGCGAATTCGAATATGACCCCTGCTGCTCATCACTACCAATTACTAGTTAAAAAGTAATACCCTGTCTGCTTGCAAAAGGGAACACTTGATCCACAGAGGAGGCAGCAGGATTTCCCAACATCAGCGTCAGGTCCTGGTGCTTCCAGTGCGGATCAAGTGTTTCCTCAAACAGAGGGGGGATTTTTTAAAGGATCTGTTGGCACTAACGGGTGGTAGGGGGCTGAGAGAGGGCCATTATATACGGTATATTGGGGGCACAATGGGGAGCAAATATATATATATATAGTGGGGGGCATTTTAGATTCTCGGAGACACTGTGGGGGCCGTAATAGATACTGGGGGGCACGATGGGGGCCATTTGATATCCAGAGGATTGTGATATAAAAAAAAGCCTATGAAATGAATTAGCTTGCTGTAACTTTGCACACACTGATGCACAATTGTCATGAAAAACTGACTGTGAACCCGGACGTTTTTTTCACTGTGTGGTTATGTGAACATAGAGTAATTTTCCACAGCCTCGAAAACATCCTAACAATTGACTTGAACTCTACTCAGACTCATAGTCTGGATGTTTCTGTCAGTGAGCCGTGTCTACCACTTCTACCTAATTCCTTCCCAATATTCTACCACGTGTCCAAAGGTAAAAACCTCTCCTATTTCTTCTTCCCAGTTTTTCATAGGATCCAAAGTCTTTCTGCCCCAATCCCCCAGTTATCATGTAGACATCAAACCTTTACTCAAAGGTTCCTTCCAAAAGATCTTTTCAAAAAAAGGTCAAATCTCCACTACAAATACTAGAGGGATGTTTTTCTAATGATATATTTGAATGGATCTAATACTCCCGCATTCTGACATTTCCAGTTTATCAACATATTATTCCCATCTGCCAGAAAGGATCTACTGTAATATCTCCATGTTCGCTCCACACACTCACCCAGTCTACATACTTAATGTTTGCCATGAATATAATTAGAAAACACTGGGGAATGTACAGTATGTGATAAAAATGTGAAATCTAAATGGTACCGACATCCTTTTAAAGTGTAGGTTATTGCCATCCCCACTAGATGGCAGTCACTGGCTGAAAAACATTCACTGAAGGCACAAAAACAGAAATTAATGTGCAAAAATTATGCTCGAAAGAAATGCAAATGTTGAAACGATTTTTGCATTGATTTAGAATAATACTAATATTATTGAATTATTATTATACAGGGATGCTCAACCCGCGGCCCTCTAGCTGTTGTAAAACTACAACTCCCACCATTCCCTGCTGTAGGCTGATAGCTGTAAGCTGTTCGGGCATGCTGGGAGTTGTAGTTTTGCAACAGCTGGAGGACGACAGGTTGAGCCTGCCTGTTATTATACATTTGATATCCTCCCTGAGAGTGGAGGGTATTTACCGCTCTCTGGCTCACCCATCCAGTTACCGGATCACTTTGCTGCCCTACTCTCATTTTGGACCACTTTAACATCCCCATTGACAGCCCTATCTCCCCGTTTGCCTCCAGCTTCTATCTCTAAGCTTTGCTCTTGGCCTTTGACAACTCTCAGACACATAAAGACAGTAAGACACTTGACCTGGTCTTTTTTTGGCTCTGCTCCGTTCCTGACTTTACTAACTCTCCTCTCCCGGTGTCTGATCAGAATCCTCTCTTCTTCACTGTCATAAGTCCTCATTCATCTCAGCACACATCCAGAAATCTACAGGCCATTGACATTAAGAAACGTACAGACTCTATAGTCATCACTGTCCCCAATCTCTTCCCTCATCTGCTCAGAACTGGATGCAAAACACTATAATGACACCCTCAGAAGTGCCGTGGCTGAAGAAGCACCCCCTGCAAAAGCAACACCGGCTTAGACCTCAACCTCGCTTTCTCGAATGATGCTCCAGAAGCGACAAATGCCTATAAAGAAAAGCTCATACATCAGAAGACTTCCTCCACTACAAACCGGGGTGGACTGGCCATAGAGCCTACATCGGTGGGCCAATGCCTAAGCCCTGCTCGCAGCCACTGGCCAAGAACATTACGATCTGATGCTCTCAGCATTAATTAATTTTGCACCTGACCAGCAGCCAAAGGTGCCCTCCTGAATTCAACTGTATCACTATCCTCATTATGGAAATGACCAGTATTTTATGCTGCAATGTGGTATTTGGATCTGATTGGGTGGTGTTATGCGCTGCACTAGAGTATTGCTGGCCCTACCTACTTCTGTTGTCCCTGCCTACTTGTGGTTTGTGTTGGACCTGCCTAATTCTGTTGCCCAGCCTTTTGTCCTCCTCAGTCCAAAAGTGCAAGCGCCTATTACAGATCTCTGCACTGAAGATCTGGACACCAAAGAGAAAGTTTTACATATTCAGCAGAAAATCAGCTCCGCATCTCCTCTGGTTCACTATCCACATTTGACCCAGTCACAAAAGAAGAAGTCGCCAGGCTCCTCTCTTCTTCTCGTCCTACTACATGCACTACTGACCCTATTTCCGCACACCTCCTCCAGTCTCTCTACCCGACTGTCACCACTCACCTAAAATCTTCAAACTCTCTCTCTTCTGATATCTTCCTCTCTTCTTTCAAAGATTTTCATAACCCCATTACTAAAAAAAATCTTCTCCTGGCCCATCCTGCGAAACTTACTACAGACCTGTCTCTAATCTCCTCTTCATCTGTAAACTCCTAGAGCATCTTCTCTACTCTTGCCTCATCCACTATCTCTCCGCTGTCTCCTTGACCCCTTACAATCTGGTTTCTAATCTCTAAATTTTACAGAAATTGCCCTTACCAAAGTGAAAACCACCTCCTGACAGCTAAGTACAATGGTGACTACTCTCTGCTCATTCTTCTGGATCTATTTGCAGCATCTGACACTGTAGATCACCATCTACTCCTCAACATGCTCCAATCCATCGGCTTTAAGGACATTGTTCTCTCTTGGTTTTCTTCTTATCTCTCTAACCACTCATTAAATGTATCATTCATTGGCTCTACTTCTCCTCCTCTCCCTCTTGCTGTTCGGGTAATCATTATTCAGTCCTAGGTCCTCTCCTCTTTTCTCTCTACACAGCCCAGATCGGACAGATTAGCAGTAGATTTGGTTTTCAGTACCTCCTTCTTAACGTGGAAACAACAAAAAACATTCCAGTCTCAATTACTCTAAGGCTGAGTTCACACTTCAGTTATTTGGTCAGTTATTTCCATCAGTTATTGTCAGCCAAAACTAGGTGCGGGTCAAAATACAGGACCGGTGAATATCTTTCCATTATACCTTATCTCTAAGCAGGTTTCACTACTGGTTTTGGCTCACAATAACTGATGGAAATAACTGATCAAATAACTGAAATGTGAACTCAGCCTAGGCTACTTTCCCACTAGTGTTTTAGTTTTCCGGTATTGAGATCCGTCAGAGGGGCTCAGTACTGGAAAAAAACACTTCAGTTTTGTCTCCATTCATTGTCAATGGGGACAAAACTAAACTGAACAGAATGAAGAGCTCCAAAATGCATTCCGTTTAGTATGCGTTCCCAGACCGGAGAGCAAACCGCAACATGTTGCAGTTTGCTTACCGTAGTGGGATGCGGAGCAAGTCGTATCCGGCATGACCTCCAATGCAAGTCAATGGGGACGGATCCATTTTCTCTGACAAAATCTGCCACAGTAAAAAACGGATCCGTCCTCCATTGACTTTCCAGCAATGTTAAAGATAATACAACCGGATCTGTTGTATTATCAGTAACGGAACCGTTTTTGCTGAACCCTGCCGGATCCAGTAAAAATGCTAGTGTGAAAGTAGCCTAATAACTCATTACTAATTGGTCTCCCCTCACCGGACTCTCTCCAATCTATCCTGAACACAGCTGCCAGGCTTATCTATCTATCTAAGGCCTCGTGCACACGACCGTTGTGTGCATCCGTGGCCGTTGTGCCATTTTCCGTTTTTTTTCGTGGACCCATTGACTTTCAATGGGTCCGTGGAAAAATCGGAAAATACACCATTTTGCAGCCGAGACCGTGATCCGTGTATCCTGTCCGTTAAAAAAATAGGACCTGTCCTATTTTTTGGACGGACAACGGTTCACGGTCAATGGGTCTGTGAAAGAACACGGATGCACACAAGATTGGCATCCGTGTCCGTGATCCGTGGCCGTAGGTTACTTTCATACAGACGGATCCGCAGATCCGTCTGCATAAAAGCTTTTTCAGAGCTGAGTTTTCACTTCGTGAAAACTCAGATCCGACAGTATATTCTAACACAGAGGCGTTCCCCCCCTGTAGTTAACACATTGGTGGCCAGTGCGGCCGCCCCCCCCCCTCCCCTGTAGTTAACTCATTGGTAGCCAGTGGGCCCCCCCTCCCTCCCCTGTAGTTAACCCGTTGGTGGCCACCTCCCCCCTCCCTCCCCTGTAGTTAACTCATTGGTGGCCAGTGGGCCCCCCTGTCCCTCCCCTGTAGTTAAGTCGTTGGTGGCCAGTGGGCCCTCTCCCCTCCCTCCCCGTCGTAATTAAAATCTCCCCCCCTATCATTGGTGGCAGTGGAGAGTACCGATCGGAGTCCCAGTTTAATCGCTGGGGCTCCGATCGGTAACCATGGCAACCGGGAAGCTACTGCAGTCCGGGTTGCCATGGTTACTTAGCAATTTGTAGAAGCATCATACTTACCTGCGAGCTGCGATGTCTGTGTCTGGCCGGGCGCTCCTCCTACTGGTAAGTGACAGGTCTGTGCGGTGCATTGCTTAATGATCTGTCACTTACCAGTAGGAGGAGCTCCCGGCCGGACACAGACATCGCAGCTCGCAGGTAAGTATGATGCTTCTACAAATTGCTAAGTAACCATGGCAACCGGGACTGCAGTAGCGTCCCGGTTGCCATGGTTACCGATCGGAGCCCCAGCGATTAAACTGGGACTCTGATCGGTACTCTCCACTGCCACCAATGATAGGGGGGAGATTTTAATTAGGAGAGGGAGGGAGGGGAGAGGGCCCACTGGCCACCAACGAGTTAACTACAGGGGAGGGAGGGGGGGCCCACTGGCCACCAATGAGTTAACTACAGGGGAGGGAGGGGGGGGCTGGCCACCAACAAGTTAACTACAGGGGAGGGAGGGGGGGCCCACTGCCTACCAACGAGTTAACTACAGGGGAGAGAGGGGGGGGCTCCACTGGCTACCAATGAGTTAACTACAGGGGAGGGAGGGGGGGCTCACTGGCCACCAATGAGTTAACTACAGGGGAGGGGGGGGCCGACCACACTGGCCACCAATGAGTTAACTACAGAGGGAGGGGGGGCGGCCGCACTGGCCACCAATGAGTTAAAAACAGGGGGGGAGGGGGGTCTGCCCCCTGCTGCCTGGCAGCACCTGCCAGGCAGCAAGGGGCAGTCATGTACACAGTTTTTTAGTATATTTTAACCTGAAGCGTCCCCATCACCATGGGAACGCCTCTGTGTTAGAATATACTGTCGGATCTGAGTTTCATGATGTAACTCATATCCGGCAGTATATTCTAACATAGAGGCGTTCCCATGGTGATGGGGACGCTTCAAGTTAAAATATACCATCGGATTGGAGAAAACTCCGATCCGATGGTATAAAGGGACTCCAGACTTTACATTGAAAGTCAATGGGGACGGATCCGTTTGCAATTGCAACATATTGTGTCAACGTCAAACGGATCCGTCCCCATTGGCTTGCATTGTAATTCAGGACGGATCCGTTTGGCTCCGCACGGCCAGGCGGACACCAAAACTTTTTTTTCATGTCCGTGGATCCTCCAAAAATCAAGGAAGACCCACGGACGAAAAAACGGTCACGGATCACGGACCTACAGACCCCGTTTTTGCGGACCGTGAAAAAATACTGTCGTGTGCATGAGGCCTAACCGCTACTCCAATGCCTCCACCCTGTGCCAGTCACTACTCTGATGCCTCCGATGCCATCCTACCCTTGCTCTATGCTCTGCGAATGACACATCAACCATAACCCAAACCTCTCACTCCTGTCTCCAAGATTTCACTCAAGTTGCACCAGTTCTCTGGAACACTCTACCGCAAGCCATTCATTAATTCATAACATCCACAGTTTTAGGCGCTCCCTAACACTTCTTTTTAGGTTGGCCACATCCCCTGATGTAACTCTTCTCCACTCACCATCGTCCCCCGCCCTCGCAATCATTCACCTGAACCTGATCCATCGTGAAATCTCCAGACCTCATGCAGTTAGAAGATCTACATATATCGGGTGGTGACGCAGCCTCATATCAACTCCCCTATTATGTTAATATGACCAGAACATTGTACAAAACAAGCATTTGTTACCTTCTGTGTCGTATCTATCTCCTAATAGATTGTAAGCTCTTGTGATCAAGGCCCTCATTCCTCTTGTTTGTAAAGTTGACGCCATATAAAGATTATTATTATTACTATTAATCTGTCCCTGCAGCTATGGTGGAGTAATAGAGACCCTCACCAATCCTAGAATAAGAGGAGAGAAGTTGGGCAATAATATTCTAATACATGTTTATTGGAGGGTGCAATCATCATATCGCAGTGGGGTCTTTTTAACCCTTTACTTTCTGTTTGCCCAGTAGCACAGAGACACTGATGAACAGCACATGGCGGGAGTAACGACACTTATTTATCCTACTCTCTGATATAGCGCTGACATACTCTGTCTCTAGAAGAGATCACAATCTAATCTCTCTATCAGTATGTCTTTGGAGTGACCCCGAAGAAACCCACACAAACACAGGGAGAACATATAAACTCCAGGCAGATGTTGTATTTGGTTGGATTCAAAGCTAGGACCCGAGCGCTGCAAGACTCTAGTGCTAACCATGGGCCATCCACCATAGAGAAGGTTTCCCTGTGGTCTCATCATCTTGGTTATCTGGGGACAATAAATGGAAGGAGGAGAGCCCCTGTAGGTTATGATCAGGTAGGAATGCATGTTCTTCTAATGTTGCAGTACCTTTCTTCTTGCCCTGGGGTGATACGTAGACATATGAGGTGTGCTCAGGTGACATCAGTCAGTGTTCTGGGGACAGGACACTATGTACCTGAGTATAAGGGCTTTTTCACATCACCGTTATGGATTCCGTCATTGTTTTCCGTTAGAACATGGTTATAACGGAAAATAACGGAATCCATAAGACAAAAGTCAAAACGGAAGCCTTTAAGAGGCATTCTGTTTTGATCCGTCATAATAGAAGTAGAAGTCTATGGGAATCATAACTAATCCGTCGGGTTCCCGTTATGCAAGACGGAAAACAAAGTCCTGTTGACCGGACTTTTTTTCCTTTTTTATAACGGGAACCCGACGGATCTGTTATGATTCCCATAGACTTCTATTATTATGATGGAAAGTTTAAAGGCGTCCGTTTTGCATTCAGTCATAATACAAGTCTATGGGCAGCATAAGGGATCCGTCCTGGTTTCTGTTATGAAGGACTGGACTCCTACATAATGGAAACCAGGACGGATCCCTTATGCTGCCCATAGACTTGTATTATGACAGAATGCAAAACAGAAGCTTTTAAAATCCATTCCGTTTTGACTTACGTCTTATGGTTTCCGTTATTTTCCATTACAACAGAAAACAAAAACGCTGATGTGAACCTGCCCTAAGAAGCACTCGGAATATGTGTCACTCAGAGTAGTTTCCATGCACTCAGTCTATGTCACACGATTCGGGGAAAGACGGTTTACCACCTAGAACAGCTCATCACGGCATCGTACTTAATCATATCCAGAGTCGTCCAGTGATTCACCTCAGTCTGACTTTAAATTAGGGCGATCGTTACATCCTCTACGTAAAAGGAAACTCTAACCCCTAACCCAACCCCACATTTCAGTCTTCTTGTATTTCTCCTATGCCTTTCAGGGGAGAGCACCCCCGTTCCTGTCCTTCATTTCCACTGTGGGAGTCACTGTCTGCAGACAGCAGCTCGACTAAATGTACGTCCCATGATGCACTGCTCAGGCAGGTGAGGACAGATCAGAAGTTAAAGTTACCCTTTACAGGGTAGATTATTACAAACTGAATGCAGGACGCCGCAGACATAGAATCTAGAGGTGTGAGGCCCAGGAGAGGCTGGAGACCGTGCAGCAGCATGCATGTCACAGGCAGAGGGAACACTCCAGCCCACCGCAACGAGAGGAGATTGTTTGATGATAGACCTACATCGTCTACAGGAAACTGGAAGAATCACGAAGAACGTTCAACTGCAGAAAACACACTGACTGACTCCATTTAAAGATGTTTTACAGAAAGGGGAGGAAATAAAAAATTTAAAAAAAAGGGGAAATAGTAATTGTAGTATAAGGACACCAAAGAAAGTGAATATAATGCCACCAAAACAAATCCGGCGTTCTATAGATCTAGCAAAAACAGGGAAGAAACTGCCAAAATTTATCATTATTTAAAATCTCCTCAAGTAACTACAAGAACTGCACAAAAAGGGGAAACAGGATGGAGGGGGGGGGGAATGTTATCGGTCTTGGACCGGAGGAGGTAGCGACAGGCAATGAGTGTCCGCAGGAGGAAGAGGGAGAGAGGGCTGAAGAACTTGAGAGTCCTTCAGTAGAAGGACAGGTCGAGACGATCCAACGTGAGAATTATCGGTTTACCCGAGGGGCAGAGGAAAAGAATCATCCTGGAATACTACAGTCGCTAATTTTGGATAATTTTGGAAAGGAGCATTTTTTTTTTTTTTGGGGGGGGTTGAGAGGGCACACCGAATCCCTGGGGGGAAACCAATTCCCAGAAATCAACCATGGACACTTCTGGCTAAGATGCTTGTTTCCCGTGACAGAGACATGATTCTAAAGAGGGCCAGGGAATGCTCTCCAATTGTATATAATTGTACTGAATAGTCTATTGACCTTTATGGAGAAACGGCCAGAGTGCCGCACCTTGGTATGCGGGGACTTCAACTGTGTCATGAATCTCAAGGTTGATAGGATTAGTACTGAAACTGATCTTCAAACTACCACGGCTTCTCAAGAGACCCCCCTGGCGAGATTTTGAAATGAGTCTGTTTTTTTAGATCTTTGGGAACTATTGGGACATGGGAACAAGGTTTTTTCCTGCATAAGTAAGTCTGGAAGATGTATGTCCAGGATTGACTTAGCCCTAATAAACAGAAAATGTAGGGATTTTGTGAAACAAATTAGATATGAAACGAGGGCCCTTTCGGATCATGTACCCCTATCCGTAGAGATATGTATGAAGCCCGAGGGGTAGTAGGCAGGGCTGTCCACTCACTCTATTATTATTTGACATATATATTGAACCTTTAGCTGTCAGTGTGAGACAAGATCTCGGGGTATCGGGCGGGAGGAACGTATATCCTTATAAGCAGATGATGTCCTATTTTTTAAAGACCACACCAATAAGACTCTGCCAAGAATAATCCAAGCAGTTAGCTCATTTGGGGAAGCTTCTGGCTCTTACCTCAATTGCTATATGTAATAAGAAACTCACCTATTTGGATCGGAGACAGATTCTTCAAATTAATGGAGAGACTTGTCAATTACCTAATTTGGGAAAGGAAGAGAGTAAGGCTAAAATTGGAGTATATGTATAAGCCATTGGAGCATGGAGATTAAATCTTCCATACTTCAAGGGGTATTTCATGGTTGTGGAGTGAGTGGGAAAAAAGTTCCCTTTGTAAGTCTCTGGTAGAGGGTTCTCCATATGATAATATATTCACCCTGCTAGAATCTGGACAACTAACCATTGGGAAACAGGGGTATAAGATGACTAGATTGCTTTTTTTCCAAATTCTGGACCATAATTAGAAATTGGTTGGGGATTAAGGGATCAGTTTTGTGTACCCCCCTTTGGCACAATGTTTATTTAAATAAGCTTTCGGAAATATCGGGCGATCCTTTTTGGAAAAATAATAATATAATTGTATAATATATTACACAGGTGGTGGAAAAGGGGGATATTCTTCCTCTATCTCACCTCGAACAAAGAGGTATTCTAGGTATTTTAAGTTGGTTTAGATATTTTCAGTTGCAGTCAGTATTAGGTAATGTTAAGGAAAAACCACATTTAAAGGGGTTGTCTGGGTTCAGAGCTCAACCCGGACATCCCTCCTTCTTCACCCCCTGACTTGAGCATCGGAGCAGTTCATGCTCCGATGCTCTCTTTTGCCCAGTAAAACGGCTAGGGCAGCGCTAAAGCCGACCCATCAGAGCCTGTGACATCACCGAACACACTGCCAGGAGTGTGTTATTGAAAACAAAAGAGCCCGTGCCCTGCGATATTTAGCTAGGCTCAGGGGGGCTTCCTGGTTGAAAATAAGGGTATGTCCAGGTTCAGCTCTGATATCAGTTAAGTCACTGTTTAATAAGACAGTCTCCCCTGGGCAAAAAGCATGGGGGGTGGAACGTCTTAACATAGGCACTAGAGATGAGCGAATTTCATATTTTGAAATTCGTTCACACTTCGTTTGGTGGTAAAAGGTGAATTGCGTTATGGATTCCGTTACCATGGACCATAACGCAATTCTGTGATGGAATGCATAACGGAATGCCTTTAGAGGCATTCCGTTATTTATTCCGTCATAATAGAAGTCTATGTGCTGCAAAACGGATCCGTCCCGTTTCCGTTATGCAGGGGAGTCTTCTATTATGACGGAATAAATAAAGGAATGCCTCTAAAGTCATTCCGTTATGCATTCCGTCACAGAATTGCGTTATGGTCCATGGTAACTGAATCCATAACGCAATTCGCCTTTTACCACCAAACGAAGTGTGAATGAATTTCATAAGCGGAAATTCGCTCATCTTTAATAGGCACGATAGATTGGGAAAATGCATTTAAAAACTTAAGATTTGTTTCACATAACTTTAATCACGTTGTAGTTCAGTTTAACATTATGCACAGATTATACATTACCCCGATTTGGTTAAATAAGTGTGGGCATAGGGAAACCTCTGACTGTCCAAGATGTGATGCACCCGATGCAGACTGTTTACATATTTTTGGGTTTTGTTGTGAGATAAGCAATTATTGGAGATTAGTTTCCGAATTCATAAAGTATAATTTAAGGGTATTGATCTCACGGACCCCACAATGCTGCTTGTTGAATGATTTTTCTGAGGTGAAGTGTATTCAGGACACTAAGATACTCCTTACTAGAATAATCTTTTTGGCTCGCTTAAGAAGAAGAAGAAGAAGAAAATCCCTTAATTGTCCCTCAGTGGGGAAATTTTTACATAACAGCAGCAATCACATTAACAACAGGAGCAAAATAAGAGCAATTAGAAATGAAAGAGTAAAAAACAAGAAAAACATAACACAGAATTTACTTAAAAAATTCACTACTGGGTTTCTGGGAACAGTGGTGGTTATAAATCCTAACCGCTGCTGGGAGGAAGGACCTCCGATAACGTTCCTTCGTGCACCTAGGATGCAGCAGTCTGTCACTGAAGGAGCTCTCCAGCTCCACAACAGCTTCGTGCATGGGGTGGGAGACATTGTCTAACAGTGATGTTAATTTTGCTAGAGTTCTTCTGTCACCCACCTCCTGCACTGGATCAAGGGGACAACCTAGGACAGAGCTGGCCTTCTTAATGAGCTTATCTAATCTCTGTCTCTCAGCCACAGATAAGCTGCTCCCCCAACAAACCACACCATAGAATATGGCTGATGCCACCACTGAGTCAAAGAAGGTCTTTAGGAGCATCCCCTGCACTCCAAAGGACCTCAGTCCTCAACAGATAGAGTCTGCTCTGACCCTTTTTGAAAAGAGCATCAGTGTTATGGCTCCAGTCCAGTTTGTTGTTCAGGTGAACACCCAGGTACTTATAAGAGTCCACCACCTCAATGTCCATTCCCTGTATGTTCACCGGAACCAAAGCAGAGGGCCTGTGTCTGCGGAAATCCACCACCAGCTCCTTGGTTTTGCCCGCGTTGATCTGGAGCTGGTTCCGCTGACATCCAGTCCACAAAATCCTGTGTCCCCTGTCTGTACTCTGAGTCGTCCTCACCTGTGATAAGGCCGACTATGGCAGAGTCATCAGAGAACTTCTGTAGGTGGCAGCCTGGGAGTTGATGGAGAAGTCTGCAGTGTAGAGGGTGAAGAGGAACGGTGCCAGCACAGTTCCCTGTGGTGCCCCCGTACTGCAGATCAGCTTGTCAGAGACACAACCCTGAGATTTAACAAACTGTGGGCATTCTGTGAGGTAGTCAAGTATCCAATGTGACATGTGGTGGTCCACTCCTGCCATCTCCAGCTTGTCCCTCAGAAGTCCAGGTTGGATGGTGTTAAAAGCACTGGAGAAATCAAAAAACATGATCCTCACAGTGCTTCCAGGCCTCTCCAGGTGAGTTAGAGCTCGGTGTAGGAGGTAGATGATGGCATCATCCACCCCGATGCCAGGCTGGTAGGCAAACTGCAGTGGATCCAATGAAGACCTCACCAGGTGGTCGAAGATGGTTGAGAACCAGCCTCTCAGGGTCTTCATTAAGTGTGAGGTCAGTGCTACCGGCCTGTAACTGCTGAGGTTTTTCGGGTGTGATGTCTTTGGCACTGGTACAACACAGGAGGTCTTCCACAGCTGTGGAACCTTCCCCAGCCTCAGGCTCATGTTGGACATGTGACCCATGATGCCACACAGTTGGTCTTAGCAGCACTTCAGAGCCTGGAGCTGATGCTGTCTGGTCCTGCAGCTTTACACACATTGATTTTCTGTAGTTCCTTACTTGTGGTCAAGGACAAGGTGGGCATGTGGGGAGTGGGTGAACAATAGAGTCCTCTGGTGTAGAGGGGGAGAGTAGTGGTAGTATGCTAAGAGGTGAACAGGCAGTGATGGTAGTGGTGGGGGAAAAAGATGGGGGGGGGGGTTATAGCAGCACATGGGATTGGGCCAGAGGAGGGGTGGGTATTAAAAAACTTGTTCAACTCATTAACCCAACCAAAGTCACCTGCAGTCTGGATTGACTCGGTTTGTGACCTGAGATTGTTTTCAGGCTTTTCCAGACCCTGCGTGTGTAATTACGCTGCAGCTGGTCCTTCATCTTCTTCCTGTAGATGGTTTTCCCCTCTCTGATCTGCCTTCTCAGCTCCTTCTGCACAGTTTTAGTCTCCTTATTGTTTCCAGATTTAAAGGCTCTTTTCTTTTCCTTGAGGATAGCATTTATTTCTGGGTTAATCCAAGGCATATTATTAGAAAAACATTGTACCTTCATGACTGGCACGGTGTTCTCAACACAGAAGTTGATGTAGTCTGTGATGCAGTCAGTAATGTTGCCGATGTCCTCCCTATGAGGAGCACATAGGCTCATCCCACAGAGAATCTTCAGTCTCCTCGGTCCATCCTCTCACTGTGCTCCTCACAGCTGGATCTGTACACAGGCTGAAGATAAACCAGATTGTGGTCGGGGCTCCCCAGGGGAGGGAGAGGTGAGGAGCTGTAGGCCTGTTTAGTATTAGCATACAGTAGGTCCAGCATTCTATTGTCTCTGGTGTGGCAGTTAACATACTGGGTGAAGGTGCGAAGAGTGGAGATCAAAAAGAGAGCCTGGGGGCGTTTTGTCTAGAGTCTGCTGGTCACAGTGTGAATAATGTCACAGGCGGCTGAAGCATTGGCAGAGGGGGGCACGTAGACTGCAGATAGTGAGGTCTCATGCTAACAGCTAGCAGCTCAATGTCTTCACAGCAAAGGGTCTCTTTGATAGTTAGATGCCCAGAGTTACACCATCTAACATTCACAAACACAGCCAGACTTCCTCCTCTCTTCTTACCGCTCTCTGCTCCTGTCAGCCCAGAGCAGATGGAACCCTTCCATGTATACATGCATGTCCGGCGTTAATCCTGTCAGCCATGTCTCAGTCAGAATGAGTAACCAACTCTCTCTATAGACGCGCTGATGCTTCGTTAGCGCCGCAAGTTCACCCGCTTTGTTTTAGAGCGATCTGACATTTCCCATGATGATGGACGGGATGGTGGTGTGTTCCTTTGCCTCCGGTCCCAACATCGTCTTCCAGCCCGGGTCCCGCGTCACTTTCTCCTTAACTTGCGGGGAATATCATCTTGTTGTGTGGTAAACGAACCAGCGGAGCGACGGAGCGCTAACAGCTGATCCCTGCTGTAAACAATAGCAGATTAATCGCTCACTCTCTCGCCGGACGCAAAAAACATTAAAAAAGAAAATTAAAACCGGGTTGACCAAAATGTAGTCCACTCCATCTTGTCACTAAGCAAAAACTAACAAGTAAGTAAACAAATGCACAACAGGTCTAAAAAAGAATTAAAAAAGGAAAAACTGCTGGATCACAGGATCACAAGATTGTGGTTCTCCAGGAACTCCCTGTGGGTGAATGTAGTGAATAAAGTTAAAAGATATGAAAATATTCTATATAAGCAAAGAAATATTGAGGAAAAGTGGAGGAGGATATGGCTAGCTTGGAGGGAGCAGAAGGGGCTTGTACTATTAAGAATCTTGCCTGTCGCTTCTTTCTTCGCTCCTCCTCTCACCCCTTTTCTCCTTTCTTCTAGAGACGCATCGCAATAAGGGTGGCTTGGGTGGGATAGGGATATTAAGTAGTTATGTTAACTAAGGGCTCCTTCACACTTGCGGCAGGATGGATCTGGCAGGCTGGTCTCCCTGTCGGATCCGTCCTTCCGCTGTTTCGCCGAGCCGCCGGACCGCCGCTCCGTCCCCATTGACTATAATGGGGACGGGGCCTGAGCTCTGGCGCAGCACGGCGGTGCACGGTGAATGCTGCCGGACTAAAAGGTCGGACATAAAGGACTTTTTAGTCCGGCGGCTTTCGCCGTGCACCGCCGTGCTGCGCCGGAGCTCAGCCCCTGTCCCCAGTCTAGTCAATGGGGACGGAGCGGCGGTCCGGCGGCTCGGCGAAACAGCGGAAGGACCGATCCGACAGGGAGACCAGCCTGCTAGATCCGTCCTGCCGCAAGTGTGAAGGAGCCCTTAGACTTATTATATTTTCACTGAAAAGATTGTATTATGAATTTATTAATAAAGGGGGGGGGGAAGGGGGGGGGGAAGATGTTTTCCAGTATTATTCAACTAAAGCTTAAAGAAGTTTCTATCATAAGAAAAAAAAAACATTGTCCGCTTTCATTCAGAAACAGTATCACAGCTGTCCACAGGTTGTGCTTTATAGTGCAGCTTGGTTCCGTTGCAGTGAACAGGGCTGAACTGCAATACTACACACAACCTGTGAGCGGCGCTGTCTATGCAAGAACACATTCATGTTTTTCTAGCCCTGGGAAACCCTCACAGTATAATGAAAAGTTATGACATTTTTAAATATACTTTTCATTTCAGTTCCTCATGACTTTCAAGATCTCTGCTTGCTGTTAGTGATTAGATTCCACCCATTTCCAGCTGATTAAGGCTTATCGCAGTGTAACAGAGCTTCTCTTTTAAAAGGTCCCCAATTCTCTCATCCTCAAAGCGGAGAGCCGTCACAAAGAGCATCTCTCAGTCTGGAGGACCTCTCCTGTCCAGCATCACACTGACAACCCATTAATGTGAATGGACACTGTGTAATACTTCATTTCCCCTGTGGTGGCGCTGCAGGGAAGCTGACCGCTTACTGCCAGGTACCCCACAGATCACAGCAGATGTACATGTTTAGATTTGTCAACCTTATGGCCAGGTCGCAATTGTCCCAAGTGGAGAACTTCTTTAATATAGAAAGAGAAAGGCAGCGAACTGTCCTTAAAAGGGATTGTCCCAAATATTCTATAGTTTTCAAACCAGCACTTAGATCTGACTTTCACAATTGCATGCAATAAAAAATGTATTAGAGCTACTAAGATATTCCATGAAATCTATCGGTTTAGAACTTTAGCGCCACCTGCTGTTTTCTCTTCTTCTTTGTCCTGTTTACTGAGACGGAAGCTCATTTTCGTTGTTCAACTGCCACTAACTGCAGCAGAAAGGACACATCCCTGAAAAAGGACATGCTCCCCTGAGCTGCCAGCTTGAAATCAATGTAGAAGAGCAACGAGTAGGAAGATCTCTGGACCCATGTGAGGTACAGGGCTGCTTCTAGCTTTTTACAAAGAGGCTATCATGTACTAGACTATGTATGATTTACATTTTTTTACATTATTCATGGATACTAGTGATTAATCATTGAGCATGCTCGGCCGAACACCTGTTCGGCTCAAACATTTCGATGCTCGGCACATGGCGGTACTTGGCTGAGTACCGCATGTGCTCTAGAGCCATGCTCGAGACTCCTCCCCGCAGTAAGTACTGCCCTCACTGTAATGCCAGTAGTCATGTTGGCTGGCCGGAACGCGTCATCGGGTGCTATATAGCATGTTTGGCTCATTCGTAGTCAGGGAGAGCTGAGCATAGGAAGGGACAGACAGTGTATGGAGTGTAATTGAATATTTTTTTGTACAAAAACGTTTAAGAGACCCAAAAGTCCTTGTAAGGACAATTGTGTGTGACAGCAGCAACCTGCGCTAAATTGCTCAGTGTTAGGAAGAGCTGAGCAAAGGAAGGGACAGACAGTGTAATAGGAAGATTTTTATACAAAAAACCTTTCAGAGACCCAAAAGTCCTTATAAGGACTATTGTGTGTGACAGCAGCAATATATATTTTTAGCGCATCCTGTACAAAATACCGTGTAATAGGCCGCTGTGGACAGTTAAATTATCCGCGCCACATCTCCTGTGTAAGGTGTGCGCATCTAAAAAATATCAGTGACATTCAGTGTATTTTTTCCGTAGACGGTGTCCGCTGCAGACAGTGACATTAGCTGCGCCACATCTCCAGTGTAAAGTGTGCGTATAAAAATTTTCTCCACAATACCTAGCTTCATGTCCCAGTTTGCTGGGCGGCGCAGGACACCACTCTTGAAGTCAGACCAGTCCGACCAGAGGGCCTGCTGGTGAGCTGACCCTCTAAAAGGTTGTAGGTAAAGGCCTGCAGGTGAGCTAACCCTGTAAAACATTATATGCAAGGTTCTGCAGGTGAGCTGACCCTGTAAAACATTATATGCGAGGTTCTGCAGGTGAGCTGACCCTGTAAAACATTATATGCGAGGGCCTGGAGGTGAGCTGACCCTGTAAAACATTATATGCGAGGGCCTGCAGGTGAGCTGACCCTGTAAAAGATTGTAGGTGAGGGCCTGCAGGTGAGCTGACCCTGTAAAACATTATATGCAAGGGCATTATATACGACGAATAAGCATGTTGATATAATGGAAGAGGAGGAGGAGGATGAGAAAAGGAAGATTCAACCATATACCCTTTTTGTGGTGGAAGGGGTGCATGGGAATACAGTGTATTCAGTACATTATAAACCGCGCATCAGGGTGAGGGTGCTGGCGGGGTGTCATTGAACTGTCCCAGGCTTTGGAGAGTGTTGCCCTGCCTCCGTTGGAACTGCTGTGTGTTCCCTTTGTCTCCCCTCCTCGGTTGCCCAAGAAACTACGGACTCTGCCGCCAGTGTTGTCAGATAGAAATATTTGGAGCAATTTTTCAACAAGGATCTTCTGGTATTGCACCGTTTTGCTCATCCTCTCCACCAGAGGAATGAGAGATGAGAAGTTCTCTTTGTAGCAGGGGTCGAGAAGGGTGAACAACCAGTAATCCATGTTGTCTAAAATGCGTATAACGCGTGGGTCTCCGGAAAGGCAGCCTAACATGAAGTCAGCCATGTGTGCCAGAGTACCAACAGGCAAGACTTTGCTGTCATCATCAGGAGGAAGCTGTCGATGACTTGCGGAAATGTGCACACACGCAGCGCTTCTTCACCAATAGCTCAGGCAAATTGGGGTAGGTTTTGGGAAACCGCTGAACCACTAAATTGAAGACGTGGGCTAAGCATGGTATGTGTGTGAGCTTGCCGAGCTCCAAAGCCGCCACCAGGTTACGGCCATTATCAGACACAACCATGCCTGGTTCTAGGTTTAGTGGCGAGAGCCACAACTTAGTCTGGTCTTTTATCCCCTTCCACAGCTCTGCGGCGGTGTGCTGTTTGTCCCCTAATCAGCACGGCCTGTTGCCGCTTCCCCACTGCAGTGCTACACTGCTTCCAGCTACCGGCTGATGGCTGACTGGTGCTGCACGCGGATAATACGGAGGTGGAAGTAGAGGAGGAGGTGGAGGAGGAGAAGTGGGGGTTGGAGCCACTAACGTAGGTGTTAGCGGAAACCCTGATCGACGTAGGGCCTGCAATCTTTGGCGTCGGTAGCACCTGTGCCATCCTAGGGTACGACTCACTCCTGGCCTCCACAATGTTCACCCAGTGTGGCGCAAGGAAAATGTAGCGTCCCTGACCGAATGCACTTGTCCATGTGTCCATGGTTAAGTGGACCTTCCCAGTTACTGCGTTGGTCAGGGCACATATGATGTTACGGGACACATGTTGGTGTAAGGCAGGGCACGGCACACCTTGAAAAATAGTGGCGGCTAAGGACTGCATAACGCGGGACGGCCGCCGACATCAGGCTGTGGAAGGCCTCAGTGTACAAAGCCCTCGCATATAATATTTTACAGGGTCAGCTCACCTGCAGGCCTTCACCTATTACCTTTTAGAGGGTCAGCTCACCAGCAGGCCCTCAACCATAAATTTTTCAATGGTCAGCTCAGCAGCAGACCCTCACCCATTATGTTTTAGAGGGTCAGCTCAGAAGCAGGCCCTCACCCCTAATGTTTTAGATGGTCAGATCAGCAGGCCCTTGCTCCAAATGTCTTTGAGGGTCACCAGCAGGCCATCAATCATAATTTTTGAAGGGTGTGTATGATGCCCTCCTTTATGTGTAACAAAGGGTGTATTGGAGTGCTGATTCCTTGTAATTTTTGGCAGCCCTTTCACTTAGTGCATAGGCTTTATGAGTGTAGGAGTCCCACTACCTGAACAATTGTACCACAATGTGAATGAGGCCCTCCTTTATGTGATATACACGGAGTGCCTCTTCCTTGTAATTTTTGGCAGCACTGGCACTTTATATGCAAGTAAATATACAGGAAAGAATGTTTCCTAATAATTTTCCTGTAAAATCGATTTTATCTTTGGTTTTGTGCATATTATTGTCAGTCTGTAAAAGTAGCGTACTACTTGGACAAAATCATTACCAGCATCGACCTGGGAGTCCAAGATGCATCCAGACATCCTCCCCATGCTGTTCCCGAACCATTTTGGTGGTGTTTCCATCAATTTCTGACCTTTTACTATGAACCAGGCACCCTCCCCTCTTCAGAGCAGGGGGTGCCTGGTTTAATGCTCGGGTTCTCCCATTGACTTCCATTGTGCTCGGGTGCTTGGTAGAGCACCCGAGCATCCCGATGTGTTTAGCCCAAGCTCCCGAGCCCTTTGGTGCTCGATCAACATGAATGGCAACCCCTTTACCCTTAACTGAAAATATGAGATTTATTTATGGATTGTCCTGAGTGGAAAAAAGCTTCAGTGGCTGATGTAATATTCACAATGACACTGATGTCATAATCACTGATACAAACAAATGTAGCAGAGTTTCCCGACCACCATAGTACAGAAAGGTGCAGAGCACTTCCATTCCCTTCTTCTTGGAGGGGATTCCCAAGTCGCCATCTTACAACTTGTTTGCAATAAGGTGAAATTCAAATAAATTTGCTGAAAGTTTTCACCAACTTTGCTCCAGTTTCACAGCAGACATTCACACTGAAGTTCTCCTCTGCCCATAATATGCTGGGCGTTTTCAAACACCTAGAGATTCACATACTGGAGACCAATGATCTACAGAGAGAGTATATAATATGTATGGTATCTAGATCACAGTTAAAAAAAACATGATACAAAGCAAAAAAGCAGCTGGAGAACATAAGACTGGTCCGGTGAAAGGACTCTATGCGGGTTAAAGGAGCAGCTAAACAGGTCAGGGTGGAGGCAAGCACCTGTAGAGTCCTGTAGAGTCATCCAGGATAGGCCAAGGGATGGGCATGAAAGGCATCTGCTTCAGGTGGAACTTAGTAGCTCCATATTTACAGGGGTGGTCCCAAAGCCAAGGTCGGAGACTGCGCACTCATGTGGGTCTACTGAATATATGCCTCAGTGGGATGGAGAACTGCAGATGGCGAAGAAATCTTATCCTCAAATTTCTAAAATGAGGTTTTTAAATGTTTATGTTAAATTGGATGTTTTTGCAATTTTGTCCCCCCAAAAACTCTATGGGCTCTTTCACACGAGCGGATGCCGTACAAAATCACGGTGACAACTTTATCTCACTGTGATTTTGTAGTAAACAGGTCACAGAGAGGCGCAGAGCGTTATCAGTCATGTTAATGCTCTGCGTCTCTGCTGTCTGGAACGGAGCTCTCTTTCACGCAGCGGATTCCACGCATGTGAATGAGCCCTATGGCTTACTAGTAATGTAATATCTATCTAAGTCTTTGGGTGAGGCCTTTCAACAGACTCCTGCGAGGCAGAATGACACTCATTAGTGTCTGCAGGGCTGTGAATTTTTTTTAACAATCTCAAACGGAACATTCTGTTTTGGTTAAGGCCCCTTTCACAAGAGCGAGTTTTCCGCGTGGGTGCAATGCGTGACGTGAACGCATAGCACCTGCACTGAATCCTGACCCATTCATTTCAATGGATCTGTGTACATGAGCGTTTTTTTTTTTCACACATCAGTTCTGCGTTGCGTGAAAATCGCAGCATGTTCTATATTCAGCGTTTTTCACGCAGCCCTGGCCCTATAGAAGTGAATGGGGCTTTAGTGAAAAACGCATTGCATCCGCAAGCAAGTGCGGATGCAATGCGTTTTTCACTAATGGTTGCTAGGAGATGTTGTTTGTAAAGCTTCAGTTTTTTTATTACGAGCGTGAAAAACGCATCAAAACGCATCAAACTTGCTTGTAAAATTGTGCAGGGTTCACTATAGGCACCCTGAATGCATCCAGGCCTAATAGGTGTGCAGCAGGAACTTTCCTGCAGTTTTACGGCTCTTCAGTGGCTCTTCTGTGGAATCCGATCAGACAGGCTCACCTTGAAGCCCCCATGGGATAAATGAGACTTGTCCGCCTGTGACCCTGCCGTTGGTTTCTCAGTTGTCCATCCTTCGATCACTTTTGGCAGGTACTGACCACTGTATACCAGGCACACTCCACAAGACAGCCTCTTTTGGACATGCTCTGACCCATTTATCTAGAGTCACAATTTGCTTCTTATCAGAGTCACTCAGATCCTTACGCTGTATGTATATGAGCTGTCTAACATATGTATATCCCCCTTACAGGCACCAATGTTGCAACATAATCACTGTTAATCACCTCACGGTGGTTCTGACATTCAGGCTGATCAGTGTGTATTACATCTGTAAAACCAAAAAGTAACAAAAACATTTTAAGAATGTCAAGAATGATGTACAGCGGAGGGGGAGTCCTGGGAGGGTGGCGCATTTGCTCATCTAAAGAGTGGGAGGTCTGTGATTCACCATATTTGGAAAGGGAAGGGCTCTGCATGAGCATGTGTGGCTGTGTGACCCAACTCAGAGGAGTCCAGGGGGTGCATTTGGATGTGTCTTGTGTTGTTCTGCCCAGCAGGGTTAGGGAAAATCATTACAGATCACGTCTGCCAGAGTCTTGGTATTTCTCAAGTGTTTAGTGTGGTTATAGCACCATCTAGCGGTGTTAAGTTGTATTACACTTTGTTTTTCCTGTTACAAAGACTACTGCATTGTGGGTGGTGCAAAGCATTGAGGGAGTGCAAAGCATCCTGGGAAAGAGAAGCCTCCAGTCTCCAGGACACATCAGCAGAGCTGTCCTTTTGCATATCTCCTTCTCAAACTCCACCATCCTTGTAAAATCATATCTGGTGAGAGGTCTACCTTTGTTTCAGGGACATTATGTTTATACAGAGCTGTTCAGCTAGTTGTAACTGTTACTCAGGGAAGTTGTTACTAATGTTAGCTAGACATGTAATCCTATGTATAGGCAGCCATTTTACCATGCGCTTTCAGTGTTAATGCAAATGTTATAGTACATGCTATCTATACTTTATACTTATACATGTTATTTGTATTTTTGAAGTTTTACCAAATACTCCTGTTTTACCAATCAATCAAACAAACCTGCTGGCCAATAAACAAGTTAGACTACAAAGTACAGTCCTCTTATTTGGAAGACAGGAATGGTGTATGCTGAATGTCAGACTGCACACTGTGTGAACGTGTATGAAGACAGAACATGTGTAATAGCTCGACTCCATGAGAGTCTGCATGGTCAGCAAAGCAGCAGGCAGCTTCCGAAAAGGAAAACTGCAGACTTGACAGCTGGGAGGTGAACATTACTTTAAAAAACCAAGTCCTGCCCAGCAAGAGTCTAGACCTGGATTTGAAAACCAATAAATTCCAACTGTAAAATTGTTTTTTAAATGCTCCTGGTAATTTGCGTTTTATCTTTACCTATCATAGAAGCCCAAAATTCCACCACAACTGGGTCACTGGCAAGAGAGAGCCTGGCACTGACCTATTCCTACTGTGTCCCTTCAAACGCTCATTGACTGGAATGATAAACTCATTTTACCTGAAGGTGCCACTAGAGGGAGCTCACTACATCCCTAAGCTGTGAGCTCTTTCTAGTGGTGACTATATCATTCTCTATGTAGTTAACTTCCCCTAGTGGTGATTATAAAGTATTGTTTGCTATGCAATGAGCTCCCCCTAGTGGTGATTAAATAATACCCTATGAAGGGAGCTCCCTCTAATGCTGACTATATAATTCGTTATGCAGTGAGTTACCCCTCATGGTGACAGTATTATATTTTTCCCTATGTAGTGGTGATTAGATAAATCTCAATGCAGTGAGCTTCCTCAAGTGGTGATGATATAATTTCCTATACAATGAGCTCCCTCTAGTGGTGATTATATAATGCCCTATGCAGTGAGCTCCCTCTAGTGGTGATTATATAATTCAATATGCAGTGAGCTCCCTCTAGTGGTGATTATATAATGCCCTATGCAGTGAGCTCCCTCTAGTGGTTATTATATATTTGTGTATTTGGTGAGCTCCCTCTAGTGGTAACTATATAACTATATAAATCTCTATTCAGTGAGTTCCCTGTAACAGCAGTAAGTTCCCTGCTTACCGACGCGGTCCCGAGTGCCATGTTCAGCGATGCTCTGCTGCCAGTGTTTCCTTTCAGCCCTGGCAGTATGCTTGCTGCTTGCTTCCTGCAGCATTTCCTTAAGGGCCGGCGCACGTCACTTCATGTGTTTTGTGGGTTGGATCATGTGACCTCGCCGGCCAGTCCTAGCCATCCTGCACATATGTAACTGGCTCAGCCCCTCCCCAGATGCCTCAGTGTCAAGGTCCTTGTGTCCTGCTAAGGTTCCTGATATCCGCTTGTGTTTCTGTGTTGCTGACTCGTACCTGTGTTCCTGGACTCTGCTACCTGTTTGATCCCAGCCTGCTTGCCTTGACTCTCCTGTTGCCGAACCAGATTGCCTGACCTGTTCTTTTGCCGCCTGCCCTTACCTATTGCCTGTCTCACTTTGCCTCTGCCTCATCCTTCGGTCCTGCACTGGTAACGACTCAGCCTGCTGAAAACGCCTGTACCTCTGGTACAATCTCAGGTACCTCCTGGTCCACCTGGACCAGCTGCCTCATGTGCCTATCCTCCTCAAGAGGTAGAGACCTGGTGTTCCCCTCGGGAAAGTCTATCCCCACCATCAGGGGTACTGTGAAGATCAAGGGGTTCACTTAGACAACACCCTTAGAGGAGGCAGGACACGTGGCACACTGGGTTCACACCCGCTGGTTTGTGATAGTACACTGAGGCCATTGACCCCGCTGCTATCCCCAAGCCTGTCTTTCAGGAATTTTACATGAAGTGAGGCGCCAGAGCGAACGTCAGAATGTCATTATGCAGTTCATGCAAAATGTTGCTGCTCTTCTGGATGCCATCTCTTCTCCAGATACTGCAGGGTCGCCAGTCGCTGCTGCTCCTGCAATTCACACACCGGTGAATTTGGATTTGTGCGCCGTTGGTGTGCTGCTCCCTCTGCCATCACACTATGGTGGAGATCCAAAAACCTATAGTGGATTCCTGAACCAGTGTCTGATCCACTTTGAGTTGCATGGGCAGAAGTTTCCCACTGAGCGGTCCAAGGTTGCCTTCATTGTGTCCCTGCTGTTTGATGAGGCCCTTGCTTGGGCAAATCCTATTTGGGAACATTGAGGTCCTGAGACCACTAATCTGCAGTTATTCCAGGCTACCTTCTGGCTGGTCTTTGAAGAACCCGGTCGCACGTCCTCTGCTGCGTCAGCTCTGCTGCGTCTACGATTGCTCTTTTATGAAATAATATGAATTGGGCGGAGGTTATGAATGGAGATATCCTTTTTGCGGCATATGTTCTAAGTTCTATATTTTTAGTGATATTTTTAAGGACATTCCACTGTTAATTCACGATTTGAAATGTGAATCCATGCTGAATGGTATTGAACGCTGACAGACTATGTGGATCTTAAATACTGAGAAATAATCTGCCCCTGTATCTGGTATATTCTGGATTATCCAGGATCTCCGTACTCTCTGACAATTGGCTATATTTATTTATATATTTTTCAGCTATTTTTATTTTATTATTTTTTGTTTTACTATGGACTATAATTGTGTATGACTTTCTATCCTTTTTTTGGGGTGTTTGTGTATGTATTTTTATTACTTTTATGTTTTACATTAAATAATAGATCCTGTATGCATCACCAGAAGGAGTGCACGCCTTATTTTTTCTTTTGATTATTTTGTTTTCCTTTAAGACACTTTAAATCCTTCTGATACTATGTGGTGTCATTTTTCATCTTCATAAAGTATTGGTATATATTTGTAAATTAAAGAGTGTATTTGATAAAAAAGAGGATTATATTGTAAAGTAAGTGTTGGTGTGAACTTGCTTTTATTTCTGTTCCTATTTTCATTATGATCTTTTGTTAAAAGCTCATGTCGTGTTAACTTGGCAGTGGCTTGTTTTAGCATCCAATTAGGGTAACCCCTGGCTGACAATGTATTGTGTATGGCTTTCTGTTCACATTGTTTTTTTCTGTGCTGCTATTAGGTTTGGCTCTGATGGGAATATGGAAATAGCTTTCAAAGTATGTTTTGGATGGAATGTACCTGCGTGAAGAATTTGATTACCTGAGATGGGTTTACTATATGTAGCTGTGATGATTTTCTGATTTGGTATACCCTGTAATTTTAGGTCTAAAAATGTAAGTATCTGTAAATGCAAGATTGTAGCTCTTATTATTTAAATAGAATGTAAAAGGGGGTACGGCAGACACATCTCCCTGCCAAATAAATAGCAGGTCATCAATGTATCTGTCGTACCACCTAATATTATCCAAAAAAGGATAATTTTCATTGTAAATATACCTTGTCTCCCAGTAAGCCATGGCCAAATTGACCAGGGATGGAGAGTATTTTTCATCTATACAGACACCAGTTTTTTTTTTTGAAAAAACCTTTTTGTCAAACTGTAAAAAATTGTTTTTAATTAGAAAAACAGTCATTTCTAAAATAAAGTGTATGAGATCAAATAAGTATTCACTATAAGCTCTCAAATAAAATTATAGAGCTTCCATTATAAACCCATGTGGTATACTATAGGGTGCTATACTGCATACTGTGGGGTGCTTTATACTACAGGGTGCTATACTGCATACTGTGGGGTGCTGTATACTATAGGGTGCTATACTGCATACTGTGGGGTGCTGTATAATATAGGGTGCTATACTGCATACTGTGGGGTGCTTTATACTATAGGGTGCTATACTGCATACTGTGGGGTGCTTTATACTATAGGGTGCTATACTGCATACTGTGGGGTGCTTTATACTATAGGGTGCTATGCTGCATACTGTGGGGTGCTTTATACTATAGGGTGCTATACTGCATACTGTGGGGTGCTGTATACTTTAGGGTGCTCTACTGCATACTGTGGGGTGCTGTATAATATAGGGTGCTATATTGCATACTGTGGGGTGCTGTATACTATAGGGTGCTATACTGCATACTGTGGGGTGCTGTATACTATAGGGTGCTATACTGCATACTGTGGGGTGCTGTATACTATAGGGTGCTATACTGCATACTGTGGGGTGCTTTATACTATAGGGTGCTATACTGCATACTGTGGGGTGCTGTATACTATAGGGTGCTATACTGCATACTGTGGGGTGCTGTATAATATAGGGTGCTATACTGCATACTGTGTGGGGGTGCTGTATACTATAGGGTGCTATACTGCATACTGTGTGGGGGTATATACTATAGGGTGCTATACTGCATACTGTGTGGTGCTGTATACTATAGGGTGCTATACTGCATACTGTGGGGTGCTGTATACTATAGGGTGCTATGCTGCATACTGTGGGTGCTGGGGTGCGCTGTAACGCTAGGGTGAGCCGAGCCCTGGTCTCCTTCCTGCAGAGCGGTGCCCACTTCCAGCCTGAGCCCAGCTGCCCAGAGCACTGATCCTGAGCCGCTGGAGTCTTCAGAACTGGAAGTATTTACAGTCATTCACTGGACTCTACCAGGTATGTGGAGTATTTTTTTGGTGTGTGTTGTGGTGGAGGGCGTGATTGCATGCTAGGGTGAGGGAAGGCGGGATCCAGGGGGCCCAAGTAAATTTTTTCCCAGGGTCCAATCAATATTAACCTCTTCAGGACACAGGGCGTACAGGTACGCCCTTATGTCCTGGTACTTAAGGACACAGGGCGTACCTGTACGCCCTGTGTAATTTCGATCACCGCCGCGCGGCAGGCGGTGATCAGAACCTGGTGCCTGCTCAAATCATTGAGCAGGCACCTGGAGCAAATGCGCCGGGGGGTCCTGTGACCCCTGCATGTATGCGATCGCAGAAAACCGCAGGTCAATTCAGACCTGCGGTTTTCAGCGTTTCCGGGTTATTCGGGTCTCTGAAGACCCGATAACCCGGAACAGGATGGTGATGGTGGTGTGATTTCACTCCACCAATCACCATCCAGCGATCCTGAGTGGTGATGGTGACATCACCTCTCAGGATCGCCTCTGATTGGTTGGTGGGCGGGATGGCGGCAGATTCAAAAGTTGCAAGCGCTCCTCTCCTCCTCCTTTTGTGTTCCGGAGCCGGAGGAGAGAGGAGCTGCCTGCACGTCGTCGTCCATCTGTGCCAGCATCACCCCATCTGTGCCCCCCAGGACCCGATCTGTGCCCCAGCACCCTCCATCTATACAGCAGGTACATAGGGAAAGCATAGGGAAAGCATAGGGAAAGCATAGGGAAAGTTTGGGTTAGGCAGGGAAAATAAAGGGAAAGTTAGTTTGAAAAACTTTTATTGCATCACCCTAAATTAGGGTGTCTGGGGTCCACAGCACAGCTGTGTGACCCTAGACCCCCCAGAGGTGCTGCTGCTTGCCCCCCCCCCAACTTTTTCGGGGTGCAGGATTCTTTATTTTTTTTTGTGTACGCTGACTGTGGCCGGCACTGTTAGCGCATCGCACACCCCACCGCTGATCAACTTCGGACGGTTGATCAGCGTTTTATAATTTTTTTTCACATTTTTTGCCCTTTTTTTTTGTTATTTTTTTTTTTCTGTTAGTTTTAGGGTGAGTTCATGAACAGCCGTGCCCCCACACACACCAAATAAAGATTTACACACACGCACATACACACGCAGACACACACTCCCCTATGGCCCGCCGGATGTTCTCGGCCGAGGAGGCATACGCCCAGCTTGCCTCCGACTCCGAGAGTCCCAGTGAGGATGAGGATGACCCCCCTTTCCTGTTGTCATCCGCGTCCTCCTCATCATCTAGCAATGATGATGAGCCCCCAAGGCGGCGGAGACGCCGCCAGGCGGAGCAAACGGAACTGCCATGATAGGGACCCTGTGGCCCAGCCTAGTACGATCAGCTCGTACTAGTTTTCCGGCCCACCAGTTAAATCCACCGGAGCACCCTGCCGGTGAACCTGTCTGGTGTAGCCCAGAGCGATACGAGCCCGTGATTCCTGATTTTGTAGGCCAATCAGGAATCCAGATTTCCACAGTGGGCTACACTGAATATGACTTTTTTTGTAATTTTTTCAGTGACCCACTGGTAAATCTGATGGTGGAGCAGACGAATCTGTACGCCCAACAGTTCGTTGCGCAACACCTGGGCTCCTTTTTGGCCAGGCCCCGTGGCTGGACGCCGGTCAGTGCAGCCGAAATGAGGACATTTTGGGGCCTCATGCTGCATATGGGCCTGGTCAAGAAACCTAGTGTCAGGCATTACTGGAGTGGGGATGTCCTCTACCAGGCCCCACTTTACAGTACGGCCATGACACGCTCCCGGTTTGAGGCCACCCGGAAATGTCTGCATTATTCAGATAATGCAGCATGTCCCCCCCAAGGTGATCCTGCCTATGACCGTCTGTATAAGATACGGCCGGTCATCGATCATTGTGGGGAAAAATTTGTACAGGCCTATGTACCTGGAAGGGAGGTCGCGGTTGATGAGTCTCTCATTGCGTTCAAGGGGAGACTCCGTTTCCGCCAGTATGTGCCCTCCAAGCGGGCGAGGTATGGCGTGAAGCTATACAAACTTTGTGAGAGTACCTTAGGGTACACTTACAAGTTTTGTATATACGAGGGGTGAGATTCCCGTATTCAACCCCCAGAATGTCCCCCCACTCTGGGTGTTAGCGGGAAACTTGTGTGGGACCTTATGCACCCACTGCTAGATAAGGTTTACCACTAGGGATGAGCGAACTCGAACTGTATAGATCGGGTTCGTACCGAATTTTGGGGTGTCCGTGACACGGACCCGAACCCGGACATTTTCGTAAAAGTCCGGGTTCGGGTTCGGTGTTCGTCGCTTTCTTCGCGCTTTTGTGACGCTTTCTTGGCGCTTTTTGAAAGGCTGCAAAGCAGCCAATCAACAAGCGTCATACTACTTGCCCCAAGAGGCCATCACAGCCATGCCTACTATTGGCATGGCTGTGATTGGCCAGAGCACCATGTGACCCAGCCTCTATTTAAGCTGGAGTCACATAGCGCCGCCCGTCACTCTGCTCTGATTAGCGTAGGGAGAGGTTGCGGCTGCGACAGTAGGGCGAGATTAGGCAGATTAACTCCTCCAAAGGACTTGATTAACTGATCGATCTGCAGCTGTGGATCATTGAGCTGCTGATCCTCAATTGCTCACTGTTTTTAGGCTGCCCAGACCGTTTGTCAGTCACATTTTTCTGGGGTGATCGGCGGCCATTTTGTGTCTTGTGGTGCGCCAGCACAAGCTGCGACCAAGTGCATTTAACCCTCAATGGTGTGGTTGTTTTTTGGCTAAAGCCTACATCAGGGTGAAGCTGTCACACCAAGTGCATTTAACCAGCAATAGTCTGTTCATTTTTTGGCCATATACAAAATCAGGGGCAAGCTGCGCCTGTCACCAAGTGCATTTAACCCTCAATGGTGTGGTTGTTTTTTGGCTAAAGCCTACATCAGGGTGAAGCTGTCACACCAAGTGCATTTAACCAGCAATAGTCTGTTCATTTTTTGGCCATATACAAAATCAGGGGCAAGCTGCGCCTGTCACCAAGTGCATTTAACCCTCAATGGTGTGGTTGTTTTTTGGCTAAAGCCTACATCAGGGTGAAGCTGTCACACCAAGTGCATTTAACCAGCAATAGTCTGTTCATTTTTTGGCCATATACAAAATCAGGGGCAAGCTGCGCCTGTCACCAAGTGCATTTAACCCTCAATGGTGTGGTTGTTTTTTGGCTAAAGCCTACATCAGGGTGAAGCTGTCACACCAAGTGCATTTAACCAGCAATAGTCTGTTCATTTTTTGGCCATATACAAAATCAGGGGCAAGCTGCGCCTGTCACCAAGTGCATTTAACCCTCAATGGTGTGGTTGTTTTCTGGCTAAAGCCTACATCAGGGTGAAGCTGTCACACCAAGTGCATTTAACCAGCAATAGTCTGTTTATTTTTTGGCCATATACTACATCAGGGGCAAGCTGCGCCCGTCACCAAGTGCATTTAACCCTCAGTAGTGTGGTTGGTCAAGCTGTGACACCAAGTGCATTTAACCAGCAATAGTCTGTTCATTTTTTGGCCATATACTACATCAGGGGCAAGCTGCGCCCGTCACCAAGTGCATTTAACCAGCAATAGTGTGGTTATTTTTTGGCCATATCCCAGTCTAATTCTGTCACTAAATCCATACCGGTCACCCAGCGCCTAAATACTAGGCCTCAAATTTATATCCCGCTAAATCTCTCGTTACCGCTGTCCTGTTGTAGCTGGGAAAGTTATTTAGTGTCCGTCAAAGCACATTTTTTGTTCTGGGTTGAAGTACAATTCCCAATTTAGCAATTTCATAATTTAGTGGTTTCTGCTATATCAGAGCTATTTGAAATCTATCCCTAAAAGGGTATATAATATTCAAGGTGCACATTGGGTCATTCAGAATAACTTCACACACACCCGCTACTGTGTATTTTCAAGTCTAATTCTGTCACTAAACCCATACCTGTCACCCAGCGCCTAAATACTAGGCCTCAAATTTATATCCTGCTAAATCTCTCGTTACCGCTGTACTGTTGTTGCTGGGCAAGATATTTAGTGTCCGTCAAAGCACATTTTTTGTTCTGGGTTGAAATACAATTCCCAATTTAGCAATTTCATAATTTAGTGGTTTCTGCTATATCAGAGCTATTTGAAATCTATCCCTAAAAGGGTATATAATATTCAAGGTGCACATTGGGTCATTCAGAATAACTTCACACACACCCGCTACTGTGTATTTTCAAGTCTAATTCTGTCACTAAACCCATACCTGTCACCCAGCGCCTAAATACTAGGCCTCAAATTTATATCCTGCTAAATCTCTCGTTACCGCTGTACTGTTGTTGCTGGGCAAGATATTTAGTGTCCGTCAAAGCACATTTTTTGTTCTGGGTTGAAATACAATTCCCAATTTAGCAATTTCATAATTTAGTGGTTTCTGCTATATCAGAGCTATTTGAAATCTATCCCTAAAAGGGTATATAATATTCAAGGTGCACATTGGGTCATTCAGAATAACTTCACACACACCCGCTACTGTGTATTTTCAAGTCTAATTCTGTCACTAAACCCATACCTGTCACCCAGCGCCTAAATACTAGGCCTCAAATTTATATCCTGCTAAATCTCTCGTTACCGCTGTACTGTTGTTGCTGGGCAAGATATTTAGTGTCCGTCAAAGCACATTTTTTGTTCTGGGTTGAAATACAATTCCCAATTTAGCAATTTCTTAATTTAGTGGTTTCTGCTATATCAGAGCTATTTGAAATCTATCCCTAAAAGGGTATATAATATTCAAGGTGCACATTGGGTCATTCAGAATAACTTCACACACACCCGCTACTGTGTATTTTCAAGTCTAATTCTGTCACTAAACCCATACCTGTCACCCAGCGCCTAAATACTAGGCCTCAAATTTATATCCTGCTAAATCTCTCGTTACCGCTGTCCTGTTGTAGCTGGGAAAGTTATTTAGTGTCCGTCAAAGCACATTTTTTCTTCTGGGTTGAAATACAATTCCCAATTTAGCAATTTCATAATTTAGTCGTTTCTGCTATATCAGAGCTATTTGAAATCTATCCCTAAAAGGGTAGATCATATTGAAGGTGCACATAGGGTCATTCAGAATAACTTCACACACACGCTTCTGTGCATTTCCAAGTCTAATTCTGTCACTAAATCCATACCGGTCACCCAGCGCCTAAATACTAGGCCTCAAATTTATATCCCGCTGAATTTGAATACAATACATTGGGCCAAATAATATATTTGTTGTTGTGGTGAACCATAACAATGAGAAAAACATCTAGTAAGGGACGCGGACGTGGACATGGTCGTGGTGGTGTTAGTGGACCCTCTGGTGCTGGGAGAGGACGTGGCCGTTCTGCCACATCCACACGTCCTAGTGTACCAACTACCTCAGGTCCCAGTAGCCGCCAGAATTTACAGCGATATATGGTGGGGCCCAATGCCGTTCTAAGGATGGTAAGGCCTGAGCAGGTACAGGCATTAGTCAATTGGGTGGCCGACAGTGGATCCAGCACGTTCACATTATCTCCCACCCAGTCTTCTGCAGAAAGCGCACAGATGGCGCCTGAAAACCAACCCCATCAGTCTGTCACATCACCCCCATGCATACCAGGGAAACTGTCTCAGCCTCAAGTTATGCAGCAGTCTCTTATGCTGTTTGAAGACTCCGCTGGCAGGGTTTCCCAAGGGCATCCACCTAGCCCTTCCCCAGCGGTGAAAGACATAGAATGCACTGACGCACAACCACTTATGTTTCCTGATGATGAGGACATGGGAATACCACCTCAGCATGTCTCTGATGATGACGAAACACAGGTGCCAACTGCTGCGTCTTTCTGCAGTGTGCAGACTGAACAGGAGGTCAGGGATCAAGACTGGGTGGAAGACGATGCAGGGGACGATGAGGTCCTAGACCCCACATGGAATGAAGGTCGTGCCACTGACTTTCACAGTTCGGAGGAAGAGGCAGTGGTGAGACCGAGCCAACAGCGTAGCAAAAGAGGGAGCAGTGGGCAAAAGCAGAACACCCGCCGCCAAGAGACTCCGCCTGCTACTGACCGCCGCCATCTGGGACCGAGCACCCCAAAGGCAGCTTCAAGGAGTTCCCTGGCATGGCACTTCTTCAAACAATGTGCTGACGACAAGACCCGAGTGGTTTGCACGCTGTGCCATCAGAGCCTGAAGCGAGGCATTAACGTTCTGAACCTGAGCACAACCTGCATGACCAGGCACCTGCATGCAAAGCATGAACTGCAGTGGAGTAAACACCTTAAAACCAAGGAAGTCACTCAGGCTCCCCCTGCTACCTCTTCTGCTGCTGCCGCCTCGGCCTATTCTGCTGCTGCCGCCTCGGCCTCTTCCTCCGCCTCTGGAGGAACGTTGGCACCTGCCGCCCAGCAAACAGGGGATGTACCACCAACACCACCACCACCACCTCCGTCACCAAGCGTCTCAACCATGTCACACGCCAGCGTTCAGCTCTCCATCTCACAAACATTTGATAGAAAGCGTAAATTCCCACCTAGCCACCCTCGATCCCTGGCCCTGAATGCCAGCATTTCTAAACTACTGGCCTATGAAATGCTGTCATTTAGGCTGGTGGACACAGACAGCTTCAAACAGCTCATGTCGCTTGCTGTCCCACAGTATGTTGTTCCCAGCCGGCACTACTTCTCCAAGAGAGCCGTGCCTTCCCTGCACAACCAAGTATCCGATAAAATCAAGTGTGCACTGCGCAACGCCATCTGTAGCAAGGTCCACCTAACCACAGATACGTGGACCAGTAAGCACGGCCAGGGACGCTATATCTCCCTAACTGCACACTGGGTAAATGTAGTGGCAGCTGGGCCCCAGGCGGAGAGCTGTTTGGCGCACGTCCTTCCGCCGCCAAGGATCGCAGGGCAACATTCTTTGCCTCCTGTTGCCACCTCCTCCTTCTCGGCTTCCTCCTCCTCTTCTTCCACCTGCTCATCCAGTCAGCCACACACCTTCACCACCAACTTCAGCACAGCCCGGGGTAAACGTCAGCAGGCCATTCTGAAACTCATATGTTTGGGGGACAGGCCCCACACCGCACAGGAGTTGTGGCGGGGTATTGAACAACAGACCGACGAGTGGTTGCTGCCGGTGAGCCTCAAGCCCGGCCTGGTGGTGTGTGATAATGGGCGAAATCTCGTTGCAGCTCTGGGACTAGCCAATTTGACGCACATCCCTTGCTTGGCGCATGTGCTGAATTTGGTGGTGCAGAAGTTCATTCACAACTACCCCGACATGTCAGAGCTGCTGCATAAAGTGCGGGCCGTCTGTTCGCGCTTCCGGCGTTCACATCCTGCCGCTGCTCGCCTGTCTGCGCTACAGCGTAACTTCGGCCTTCCCGCTCACCGCCTCATATGCGACGTGCCCACCAGGTGGAACTCCACCTTGCACATGCTGGACAGACTGTGCGAGCAGCAGCAGGCCATAGTGGAGTTTCAGCTGCAGCACGCACGGGTCAGTCGCACTACAGAACAGCACCACTTCACCACCAATGACTGGGCCTCCATGCGAGACCTGTGTGCCCTGTTGCGCTGTTTCGAGTACTCCACCAACATGGCCAGTGGCGATGACACCGTTATCAGCGTTACAATACCACTTCTATGTCTCCTTGAGAAAACACTTAGGGCGATGATGGAAGAGGAGGTGGCCCAGGAGGAGGAGGAGGAGGAGGAGGAAGAGGGGTCATTTTTAGCACTTTCAGGCCAGTCTCTTCGAAGTGACTCAGAGGGAGGTTTTTGGCAACAGCAGAGGCCAGGTACAAATGTGGCCAGCCAGGGCCCACTACTGGAGGACGAGGAGGACGAGGATGAGGAGGAGGTGGAGGAGGATGAGGATGAAGCATGGTCACAGCGGGGTGGCACCCAACGCAGCTCGGGTCCATCACTGGTGCGTGGCTGGGGGGAAAGGCAGGACGATGACGATACGCCTCCCACAGAGGACAGCTTGTCCTTACCCCTGGGCAGCCTGGCACACATGAGCGACTACATGCTGCAGTGCCTGCGCAACGACAGCAGAGTTGCCCACATTTTAACCTGTGCGGACTACTGGGTTGCCACCCTGCTGGATCCACGCTACAAAGACAATGTGCCCACCTTACTTCCTGCACTGGAGCGTGATAGGAAGATGCGCGAGTACAAGCGCACGTTGGTAGACGCGCTACTGAGAGCATTCCCAAATGTCACAGGGGAACAAGTGGAAGCCCAAGGCCAAGGCAGAGGAGGAGCAAGAGGTCGCCAAGGCAGCTGTGTCACGGCCAGCTCCTCTGAGGGCAGGGTTAGCATGGCAGAGATGTGGAAAACTTTTGTCAACACGCCACAGCTAACTGCACCACCACCTGATACGCAACGTGTTAGCAGGAGGCAACATTTCACTAACATGGTGGAACAGTACGTGTGCACACCCCTCCACGTACTGACTGATGGTTCGGCCCCATTCAACTTCTGGGTCTCTAAATTGTCCACGTGGCCAGAGCTAGCCTTTTATGCCTTGGAGGTGCTGGCCTGCCCGGCAGCCAGCGTTTTGTCTGAACGTGTATTCAGCACGGCAGGGGGCGTCATTACAGACAAACGCAGCCGCCTGTCTACAGCCAATGTGGACAAGCTGACGTTCATAAAAATGAACCAGGCATGGATCCCACAGGACCTGTCCGTCCCTTGTCCAGATTAGACATTAACTACCTCCCCATAACCATATATTATTGGACTCCAGGGCACTTCCTCATTCAATCCTATTTTTATTTTCATTTTACCATTATATTGCAAGGCTACCCAAAGTTGAATGAACCTCTCCTCTGCCTGTGTGCTAGGCCTAAATATATGCCAATGGACTGTTGCAGTGGTGGCTGACGTGAAGCCTCATTCTCTGCTATGACATGCAGACTGATTCTCTGGTGACATGAAGCCAGATTGTCTGTTACGGGACCTCTCTCCTCTGCCTGGGTGCTGGGCCTGAATTTATGACAATGGACTGTTGCAGTGGTGGGTGACGTGAAGCCTGATTCTCTGCTATGACATGCAGACTGATTCTCTGGTGACATGAAGCCAGATCCTCTGTTACGGGACCTCTCTCCTCTGCCTGGGTGCTGGGCCTAAATTTATGAAAATGGACTGTTGCAGTGGTGGGTGACGTGAAGCCTCATTCTCTGCTATGACATGCAGACTGATTCTCTGCTGACATGAAGCCAGATCGTCTGTTACGGGACCTCTCTCCTCTGCCTGGGTGCTGGGCCTAAATTTATGAAAATGGACTCTTACAGTGGTGGGTGACGTGAAGCCTGATTCTCTGCTATGACATGAAGACTGATTCTCTGCTGACATGAAGCCAGATCCTCTGTTACGGGACCTCTCTCCTCTGCCTGGGTGCTGGGCCTAAATATCTGACAATGGACTGTTGCATTGGTGGCTGACGTGAAGCCTGATTCTCTGCTATGATATGAAGACTGATTCTCTGCTGACATGAAGCCAGATTGTCTGTTACGGGACCTCTCTCCTCTGCCTGTGTGCTAGGCCTAAATATATGCCAATGGATTGTTGCAGTGGTGGCTGACGTGAAGCCTGATTCTCTGCTATGACATGCAGACTGATTCTCTGGTGACATGAAGCCAGATCCTCTGTTACGGGACCTCTCTCCTCTGCCTGGGTGCTGGGCCTAAATTTATGAAAATGGACTGTTGCAGTGGTGGGTGACGTGAAGCCTGATTCTCTGCTATGACATGAAGACTGATTCTCTGCTGACATGAAGCCAGATCCTCTGTTACGGGACCTCTCTCCTCTGCCTGGGTGCTGGGCCTAAATATCTGACAATGGACTGTTGCATTGGTGGCTGACGTGAAGCCTGATTCTCTGCTATGATATGAAGACTGATTCTCTGCTGACATGAAGCCAGATTGTCTGTTACGGGACCTCTCTCCTCTGCCTGTGTGCTAGGCCTAAATATATGCCAATGGATTGTTGCAGTGGTGGCTGACGTGAAGCCTGATTCTCTGCTATGACATGCAGACTGATTCTCTGGTGACATGAAGCCAGATCCTCTGTTACGGGACCTCTCTCCTCTGCCTGGGTGCTGGGCCTAAATTTATGAAAATGGACTGTTGCAGTGGTGGGTGACGTGAAGCCTGATTCTCTGCTATGACATGAAGACTGATTCTCTGCTGACATGAAGCCAGATCCTCTGTTACGGGACCTCTCTCCTCTGCCTGGGTGCTGGGCCTAAATATCTGACAATGGACTGTTGCATTGGTGGCTGACGTGAAGTCTGATTCTCTGCTATGATATGAAGACTGATTCTCTGCTGATATGAAGCCAGATTGTCTGTTACGGGACCTCTCTCCTCTGCCTGTGTGCTAGGCCTAAATATATGCCAATGGATTGTTGCAGTGGTGGCTGACGTGAAGCCTGATTCTCTGCTATGACATGCAGACTGATTCTCTGGTGACATGAAGCCAGATCCTCTGTTACGGGACCTCTCTCCTCTGCCTGGGTGCTGGGCCTAAATATATGAAAATGGACTGTTGCAGTGGTGGGTGACGTGAAGCCTGATTCTCTGCTATGACATGCAGACTGATTCTCTGGTGACATGAAGCCAGATCCTCTGTTACGGGACCTCTCTCCTCTGCCTGGGTGCTGGGCCTAAATTTATGAAAATGGACTGTTGCAGTGGTGGGTGACGTGAAGCCTCATTCTCTGCTATGACATGCAGACTGATTCTCTGCTGACATGAAGCCAGATTGTCTGTTACGGGACCTCTCTCCTCTGCCTGTGTGCTAGGCCTAAATATATGCCAATGGATTGTTGCAGTGGTGGCTGACGTGAAGCCTGATTCTCTGCTATGACATGCAGACTGATTCTCTGGTGACATGAAGCCAGATCCTCTGTTACGGGACCTCTCTCCTCTGCCTGGGTGCTGGGCCTAAATATCTGACAATGGACTGTTGCATTGGTGGCTGACGTGAAGCCTGATTCTCTGCTATGATATGAAGACTGATTCTCTGCTGACATGAAGCCAGATTGTCTGTTACGGGACCTCTCTCCTCTGCCTGTGTGCTAGGCCTAAATATATGCCAATGGATTGTTGCAGTGGTGGCTGACGTGAAGCCTGATTCTCTGCTATGACATGCAGACTGATTCTCTGGTGACATGAAGCCAGATCCTCTGTTACGGGACCTCTCTCCTCTGCCTGGGTGCTGGGCCTAAATATATGAAAATGGACTGTTGCAGTGGTGGGTGACGTGAAGCCTGATTCTCTGCTATGACATGCAGACTGATTCTCTGGTGACATGAAGCCAGATCCTCTGTTACGGGACCTCTCTCCTCTGCCTGGGTGCTGGGCCTAAATTTATGAAAATGGACTGTTGCAGTGGTGGGTGACGTGAAGCCTCATTCTCTGCTATGACATGCAGACTGATTCTCTGCTGACATGAAGCCAGATTGTCTGTTACGGGACCTCTCTCCTCTGCCTGTGTGCTAGGCCTAAATATATGCCAATGGATTGTTGCAGTGGTGGCTGACGTGAAGCCTGATTCTCTGCTATGACATGCAGACTGATTCTCTGGTGACATGAAGCCAGATCCTCTGTTACGGGACCTCTCTCCTCTGCCTGGGTGCTGGGCCTAAATATCTGACAATGGACTGTTGCATTGGTGGCTGACGTGAAGCCTGATTCTCTGCTATGATATGAAGACTGATTCTCTGCTGACATGAAGCCAGATTGTCTGTTACGGGACCTCTCTCCTCTGCCTGTGTGCTAGGCCTAAATATATGCCAATGGATTGTTGCAGTGGTGGCTGACGTGAAGCCTGATTCTCTGCTATGACATGCAGACTGATTCTCTGGTGACATGAAGCCAGATCCTCTGTTACGGGACCTCTCTCCTCTGCCTGGGTGCTGGGCCTAAATTTATGAAAATGGACTGTTGCAGTGGTGGGTGACGTGAAGCCTGATTCTCTGCTATGACATGCAGACTGATTCTCTGGTGACATGAAGCCAGATCCTCTGTTACGGGACCTCTCTCCTCTGCCTGGGTGCTGGGCCTAAATTTATGAAAATGGACTGTTGCAGTGGTGGGTGACGTGAAGCCTCATTCTCTGCTATGACATGCAGACTGATTCTCTGCTGACATGAAGCCAGATTGTCTGTTACGGGACCTCTCTCCTCTGCCTGGGTGCTGGGCCTGAATTTATGACAATGGACTGTTGCAGTGGTGGCTGACGTGAAGCCTGATTCTCTGCTATGATATGAAGACTGATTCTCTGCTGACATGAAGCCAGATTGTCTGTTACGGGACCTCTCTCCTCTGCCTGGGTGCCGGGGCCTAAATATCTGAGAATGGACTGTTCCAGTGGTGGGTAACGGGAAGCCAGATTCTCTGCTATGATATGAAGACTGATTCTCTGCTGACATGAAGCCAGATTGTCTGTTACGGGACCTCTCTCCTCTGCCTGGGTGCTGGGCCTAAATTTATGAAAATGGACTATTACAGTGGTGGGTGACGTGAAGCCTGATTCTCTGCTATGACATGAAGACTGATTCTCTGCTGACATGAAGCCAGATTGTCTGTTACGGGACCTCTCTCCTCTGCCTGGGTGCCGGGGCCTAAATATCTGAGAATGGACTGTTCCAGTGGTGGGTGACGGGAAGCCAGATTCTCTGCTATGGAACCTCTCTCCAATTGATTTTGGTTAATTTTTATTTATTTAATTTTTATTTTAATTAATTTCCCTATCCACATTTGTTTGCAGGGGATTTACCTACATGTTGCTGCCTTTTGCAGCCCTCTAGCCCTTTCCTGGGCTGTTTTACAGCCGTTTTAGTGCCGAAAAGTTCGGGTCCCCATTGACTTCAATGGGGTTCGGGTTCGGGACGAAGTTCGGATCGGGTTCGGATCCCGAACCCGAACATTTCCGGGATGTTCGGCCGAACTTCTCGAACCCGAACATCCAGGTGTTCGCTCAACTCTATTTACCACCTTTACGTGGATAACTCTTATACTAGTATCCCCTTGTTCCAGTCCCTTGCCGCCAGATCCACGTCCGCTTGTGGGACCGTGCGGAAAAATCAACGCGGCCTCCCTCCCCACTCCCTCCAGGTACCTATCCCCAGGGGTGCGACCCGTGCCTTTACCACTGGAAACCTGTTGCTGGTCAGATATAAGGACAAGAGGGATGTCCTTATGCTGTCCACAATTCACAGTAACGGCATCACCCCTGTCCCTGTGCGAGGTACCACGGCAACGGTCCTCAAGCCCGATTGTATCGTCAACTACAATCGGTATATGGGAGGAGTTGATCTCGCTGATCAAGTCCTCAAGCCATATAACGCCATGCGCAAAACCCGGGTATGGTACAAAAAAGTTGCGGTCTACTTGGTACAGGTTGCCTTGTACAACTCTTTTGTGCTGTCCCGGAGCGCTGGCAGCACAGGGACATTCCTCCAATTCTATGAGGCAGTCCTCAAGGCCCTGATCTTTTCGGACCGGGAAAGAGAAGGCCGGAGTACCTCGGGAACTGGAGGCGCCCGGATCATCCCTGGCCAACACTTTCCAGGTGTGGTCCCCCATACTGGAAAGAAGGGACGAACCAAAAAAAAGTGCAGCGTGTGTCCCAGCAGGGAGATACGGAAGGACACCCCTACTCAGTGCGACACGTGCCCCGATCATCCGGGCCTCTGCATTGACGGTTGCTTCAGGGAGTATCACACTTCCATGGAGTACTAAATTTATATCCTAATTTAGCACTGACATTGGATAAAAAAAAACTGGTTCTCAGACTTGAGACACCCAGAAAAACTAAAATAATTAAAAAAATTGACTCTTAGACCTCTTAACCCAAAAAATGACTCTTAGACCTTAGAGATACAAAACCTTTTTTGTTTGTATCAAAAAGGATAATATAGTCTAAAACCTAAATAATTGTAAAAAAGTAGATTTATTAGGTATCACCACGTCCGTAAGAATCTCCTCTATAAAAATACCCCATGACCTAACCCCCCAGATTAACACGGTCCAAAAAATAAAATGGTGCAAAAAAGAACTTTTTTTGTCACCTTACCCAACAAAAATTGTAATAGCAAGCGGTCAAAAAGTCCTATAGCCCCCAAAATAGTGCCAATAAAACCGTCCTCTCATCCTGCAAAAAATGAGCCCCTACATAAGATAATCGGCTGAAAAAGAAAAAAAAATGACTCTTAGACTTTAGAGATACAAAAAACTTTTTTTTGTATCAAAAAGGATAATATAGTCTAAAACCTAAATAATTAGACTTATTAGGTATCGCCACGTCCGTAAGAATCTCCTCTATAAAAATACCCCATGACTCAACCCCCCAGATTAACACTGTAAGAAAAGAAAAAAAACGGTGCCAAAACAGCTATTTTTGGCACTTTTCCATTTCAATCCGTTTTTTCCGGTAACAAAGCAAGGGTTAACAACCAAACAAAACTTAATATTTATTACCATGATTCTGCAGTTTACATAAACGCCACATTTGTGGTCGTAAACTGCTGTATCAGTAAAAGGGAGGCCGCAAAAGTAAAGGACCGACATGGTTTCTGGAAGGCCGATTTTTATGGCCTTTTTTATTGACACCATGTCCCTTTTGAAGCCCACCTGATGCCCCCTAGAGTAAAAACTCCACAAATGTGACCCATCTAAGAAACTACACCCCTCAAGATATTCAAAACTGATTTTACAATTTTTATTAACCCCTTAGGTGTTCCTCAAAAGTTAATGGGAAATGGAGATGACATTTCAAAATTTCAATTTTTGGCAACCTTGCCTCACAAAAATGTAATATAGAGCAACCAAAAATCATATGTACCCTAAAAATAATCCCAACAAAACCGCCACCTTATCCCGTAGCTTCCAAAATGGGGTCACTTTTAGGGAGTTTCTATTCCAGGGGTGCATCAGGGGGGGTTGAAGCAGGACACAGTGCAAATAAACCGGTCCATAAAAATCAGCCCTCCAAAAACCAAACGGCGCACCTTTCACTCTACGCCCCGCTGTGTGGCCGTACAGTAGTGTACGGCCATATATGGGGTGTTTCTGTAAACGGCAGAGTCAGGGCAATAAAGATATAGTCTTGTTTGGCTGTTAACCCTTGCTTTGTTAGTGGAAAAAATGGGTTAAAATTTAAAATTAGGCAAAAAAAAAAAATATTTTCAAATTTCATCCCCATTTGCCAATAACTCTTGCGCAACACCTTAAGGGTTAACGACGTTTGTAAAATCAGTTTTGAATACCTTGAGGGGTGTAGTTTATAGAATGGGGTCATTTTTGGGTGGTTTCTATTATATAAGCCTCACAAAGTGACTTTTTGGGGTTTTTGAAAATTTATGAAAAATTTCAAGATTTGCTTTCAAACTTCTAAGCCTTGTAACATCCCCAAAATGTAAAATATCAAAATATCCCAAAATAATGCAAACATGAAGTAGACATATGGGGAATGTAAAGTAATTACTATGTTTGGAGGTATTACTATGTATTATAGAAGTAGAGAAATTGAAACTGAAATTGAAAATTTTTGGTAAATTTGGTATTTTTTTTATAAATAAAAATGAAATTTTTTACATCATTTTACCAGTGTCATAAAGTAAAATAATCTCAGAATGGCCTGGATAAGTCAAAGCATTTTAAAGTTATCACCACTTAGGGCTGTTTCACCGTGAGTGGCATCCGCTCCGTGAAAGAGTGCCAAGACCCGATGCAGACTGCAGAGGCACGGAGCATTAACATGACTGATAACGCTCCGTGCCTCTCTGTGATCTCTTTACTACGAAATCACAGCGAGATAAAGTTGTCATTGTGATTTCGTAGTAAAGAGATCAGAGAGAGGCACGGAGAATTATCAATCATGTTAATGCTCCGTGCCTCTGCAGTCTGCATCTGGTCTTGGCACTCTTTCATGGAGCGGATGCCACGCACGGCATCCGCTCGTGTGAAACAGCCCTTAAAGTGAGACTGGTCAGATTTGCAAAAAATGGCCTGGTCCTTAAGGTGAAATAAGGCTGTGTCCTTAATGAGTTAAATACAGCCCTGCACGCACGGCATCCACTCATGTGAAACAGCCTTAGGATCTGTAACACCTGTCTAACGTGATCCTGATGTATCTCCATGTCTGGAGAATAAATTAGAATGTCATCCAAATACACGACTACAAACCTCCCCACAAGGCGATGAAAAATGTAATTCACAAAATGCTGGAAAACCACAGGAGCATTGGTCAACCCAAGAGGCATGACCAGGTTCTCAAAGTGCCCCTCAGGAGTATTAAAAGCCGTCTTCCATTCATCCCCTTCTTTGATCCTAACCAGATTATACGCCCCCCTTAAGTCCAACTTGGAGAACACCTTGGCACCAACAATCTGGTTAAACAAATCGGGAATCAAAGAAAGAGGGTAAGGATCACAGACAGTAATACGATTGAGTTCAAGGAAATCCAGACATGGCCGAAGACCTTTGTCCTTTTTTTTAACAAAAAAGAACCCTGCTGCCACTGGAGAGTTGAAAGGTCTTATCCATCCTTTAGCCACTCTGATAACCCATGACAAAACTGGTTACGGAGGGCAACATCGTTCCACTCCGTATCCGTAGCCCACCTCCGAAACTCAGAGCAATAAATCTCAGTGGAACGATCACCCTGACGAGGGCCGCGCAGCTTGGTTTTGGTTAGAGAGGTCCGATCCAGATCACCATAGATAAGACCCAAGGCTTCGAAAAATTCATCTACCGACTGGAGAGACTGCAATCTGGTTGGCAGAGAAAAAGCCCATGACTGCGCATCCCCCTTAAGCAAGGAAATAACCACACTGACTCGCTGTTTCTCATCCCCAGATGAGTGTGGACGTAGCTTAAAATACAGTTTTCACACCTTTCTAAACAAAATTAAATTATCACGTCCCCCAGAGAATCTGTCTGGGAGGTCAACTTTAGTCTCCTATCCACAGACACAGAAGCTATAAACTGCACAGCGTTGTGGGAGAAGCAACTATAAAGGTTAAATGACCACTTTAGCAACACCGGGAGGCATGGGGTGTGGCCATTACCAGAAACAAAACAGATGCCTATTGATCCACAAGGAAAACCTGTCAGATCAAACCACGTGTCGCTGGGACATCTGTATGTCTCATGTATGTTCTTACTGAAACCAGTAGTTCTTAATCGCTTCTCGATGGCTCCTTCTACTCCAACTCCGGTATCTGAACATTCTGACAAGATATTTGAGGTTCAAAGACATTCTGGACATCAAGAAGACCTACTATCTAGTGGACTAGAAGGGCTTTGGTCCTGAGGAGAGGCATTGGGAACCAGAAGAGAACATTTATGCCCCGAACTTGATAAAAAGGTTTCTGTCTAGTCGTGGACTCAAGAAAATGGGGCGTAAGGGAGGAGGGGGTACTGTAACAGTGGCTGCTGTGCACCGCTGTTCCCCTGCTTACCGCCGCTGTCCCGGGCGCTGTTTTAAGCAATGATCTGCCGCAAGTGTTTCCTTTCAGCCCTGGCCACAGCATGCTTGCTGCTTGTTTCCTACAGCATTTCCTTAAGGGCCGGCGCACGTCACTTCCTGTGGCTTGTGGATTGGATCATGTGACCTCGCCGGCCAGTCCTAGCCGTCCTGCACATATATATTTGGCTCAGCCCCCTTCTCAGTTGCCTCAGTGTCAAGAACCTTGTGTCCTGCTAAGGTTACTGATATCCGCTTGTGTTCCTGACTCGTATTTGTGTTCCTGGACTCTGCTACCTGTTTGATCCCTGCCTGTTTGCCTTGACTTTCCTGATACTTGTGCTGCCTGCCCTGACTTTGTCTCTGCCTCATCTTTCAGTCCTGCACTGTTGCTCCTGGTAATGATTCAGCCTGCTGACAATGTCTGTACCTCTAGTACCTTTCTCGGGTACCTCCTGGTCTGCCTGGACCAGCTGCCTCGTGTGCCTACCCTCCTCTCAAAAGGTAGCGACCTGGTGTTCCCCTTGGGAAAGTCTATCTCCACCATCAAGGGTACTGTGAAGATCGAGGGGTTCACTTAGACAACGCCCTTAGAGGAGGTAGGACATGTGGCACAGTAGGTTCACACCTGCTGGTTCATGACATTCCCTCTAACGGTGACAATATAAATGCAAATGTAGTGAGCGCCCTCTAGTTGCAGTTAGTCAGAATTATAATGCTTACTTTTGCGGCATCAACAGAGAGCTGTAAAATCTTTAAAAAAAAACATCTGAACACACTTATACAATTCTAGTAGCACCTTGTACACATCCCTAAAGTCTTTGGGGGTCATTTACAAACAGATATTTGCCACTTCTGTGGCATATATCTGGAGCAGATTCTGTTGCACACCAGGTCTAAAAAAGTGCGCGCCTGGTTTAGGCTTAGAAAATGGTCTAAATGTAAGACTGCAGGGAAGCCGTCTTACATTTAGAACTGGCGGTGGATACGCCAAAGTTATGTAGAGGCGCCGGCAAATCCCCAGCCAGCGAGGGGCTTATTAAGCAGTGTCTAAAATTCCGGTCTTTTAAATGTGCCCCTTTATTTCCACATTTTGAGCTTGTCTGGGTTCATTCTGTAGCCACTCAAACCTATTAATGCAGATTAGTGAGCACTGGTCAGATCGGGATCATTGTCCCATCTGTAGTAACCTTTGGTGGCAGGGAAATGGCATGGTAAGAGCCAGAGTAGAGAACCCCAGGCCAAGCATTAGATATAACAGAAGACATGATGGGCCGACCACAAGGTTGGCAAAGCTCGAGGATTTCCTAACCCTGACAAGGAAGCTAAATGGTTATTATCTGTTTCTCACAACCACAAATATGCAATGACTACTTCACTAATCTGCCAGTAATTTCCCTTATTATCTACAAAAAAAACCTGAGAGGAAGTACAGTGAAATCCACCGATGACACACAGTAAATAGTTCTTCCATTACCAGCTTTACAATCATCAGCCTGAACAATTATACCCGATCTACATAGCAATGCCACCCAGACTTAGACCTTAACCCCTTCCCGACTGCCATACGGCTATATACGTGCTAGTTGCACATACCCCGTACAGATAGCACATGTATAAACGTCATGGCAGCTCTTTAATCCAAGTTCTGCAAAACATTTGGATTAAAGCTTCGGCCCCTGCCCTGCTGCTGTCACGGACAGCATACAGTGCAGTAATGCCGGCAAGGGACCAATCAGAGTGGCCCCATGCCGGCGATCGATCCGATTGGTTAGTCTGTGCAGATCGGATCGCGGCAGTGTAAAACTGATCTGCACTCTGCAAATGAGAGCCTAAAATCAGGTAGTGCGTGCTCCGTTCTCCCCCCGATCTGTGGGCCCATCTGTGCCCCCTACAGCGATCTGTGCCCCCCACCCCCGTGCGCCCTGCCTCTAACCTTTGTCTTTGCCGGTCATGCGCTCTCCCTGCCGGCATCTGTGCCCGCCTGCCCCTATCCATGTAGGTCTTCCCCCATTAATGTCCCTTACCCCCATCCCTCACCTGTGCCCCCTTGTGAGGTCCCCCGGCTGTATGTGATGGCGGCGGCTCTGTTTCCTGAGCCGCCGCTATCAGCAGCGAGTGTCAGCTGTATGCTGACACTCTGCTATATCCCCTTAGATGCCGCGGCATACGTGGGGTTAATAGAGGGAGGGGTCTTCCTCTCTCAACCATCGGGCTGCCGTGCTGCGGCCCGATGGTTGCCATGGCAACCGGACGCTTTGCAAAGGCGTCCAGTGTTGCCATCTATCAGGAAACCGGATAGTACTATAATTTGCAATGCAAGAGCATTGCAAAGTATAGTACAGCCATCAGCCCCACTGGATCTTCAAGATCCAAGAGAGACTTGATAAAAAAAAGTGTAAAAAAAAAAATATATATATTAGTTTCAAATATGCTATTATTGTGTTAAAGTGAAATATATTTAAAAAAGTAGACATATTAGGTATCGCCGTGTCCGTAACAACCAGCTCTATAAAAATATCACATGACCTAACCCCTCAGCTGAACACTGTAAAAATAAAAAAATTAAAACAGTGCCAAAAAAAGCAATTTTTTGTCACCTTACATCACAAAAATTCCAACACCAAGCGATAAAAAAGGCGTATGCCCCCCATAATAGTACCAATCAAACCATCACCTCATCCCACAAAAAATTTGACAATCAGTCAAAAAATAAAAAAGCTATGGCTCTCAGACTATGGAGACACTAAAACATAATTTTTTGTTTAAAAAATGCTATTATTGTGTAAAACTTAAATAAATAAGAAAAAGTATACATATTGGGTATTGCCACGTCCATAACAATCTGCTCTATAAAAATGTCACATGACTTAACCCCTCAGGTGAATGCTGTAAAAATAAATAAATAAAAACTGTTCCAAAACAACCAATTTTTTGGTCACCTTGCCCCATAAAGTGTAATAGTGAATGATCAAAAAAATCATATGTACCCAAAAATGGTACCAATAAAAATGTCAACTCTTCCTGCAAAAAACAAGCTCCTGCACAAAACGATTGGCAGGGAAAAAAAAGGCGATCAGAAAATGGAGACACAATAAAACTGGCACAATATCCCCTAGTTTTCAAAATGGGGTCACTTTTTGGGAGTTTCTACTGTAAGGGTGGATCAGGGGGTCTTCAAATGGGACATGGCATCTAAAAAGCAGTCCAGTAAAATCTGCCTTCCAAAAACCATATGGCGCTCCTTTTTTTCTGCGCCCTGTCGTGTGCCCTTACATCAGTTTACAACCACATGTGGGGTGTTTCCTGAACATAGATGCCCAATGGCATAGGTAGGTTTAGCGTAGGACCTGCCTGACCTGAGACCACCTTGGCGGGGGTAGGTGGGCACAGATGTGTTTTGATCAAAATATATTGGCTAAGATTCTCAGATTTTATCAAATTAGAGAGAGGGCTTAGTCCATATATATAATGCTTGCATCTAATTTGTCAGTGCATTATTATCTTTTTTCTGTGATTTCCTTTAATAAATATAGCCAGGGACATCCTCATATTTATTTGTCATATCATGCAGGATGTTTTTATCTTTGTTTCATCTCTTTTCTGTGATTTTTGTTTGGCTGTTAACCCTTGATATGTTAAAGGGAACCTGTCACCGGGATTTTGGGTATAGAGCGGAGGACATGGATTGTTAGATGGCCGCTAGCACATCCGCAATATTCAATCCCCATAGCTCTGTGTGCTTTTATTGTGTAAAAAAAACGATTTGATACATATACATGCAAATTAACATAAAAGAGTCATATCTTACTTGTATGACCAGAGAAGAGTCAGATTTTCAAGCTCTGACTCATCTCAGGTTAATTTGCATATGTATCAAATAGTTTTTTTTACACAATAAAAGCACACAGAGCTATGGGGACTAGGCATTGCGGATGTGCTAGCGGCCATCTAACAACCCATGTCCTCAGCTCTATACACAAAATCTCGGTGACAGGTTCCCTTTAAAGAAAAAAATGGATTAAAATGGAAAATCTGCTAATCTTTCATCTCCATTTTTCTTTATTCTTGTGGAACACCTAAAGGGTTAACAAAGTTTGTAAACATCAGTTTTGAGTAACTTGAGGGGTGTAGTTTCTGCAATTGGATCATTTATGGGGGGTTTCCACTATGTAAGCCCCACAAAGTGACTTCAGACCTGAACTGGTCCTTAAAAAGTGGGTTTTGGAAATTTTCTTAAAGATTTTAAGAATTGCTTCTAAAATTCTAAGCCTTCTAACGTCCTAAAAAAAAATACATTTACAAAATGATGCCAACAGAAAGTAGACATATGGGGAATGTTAAGTAATAAATATTTTATGAGGTATCACTTTCTGCTTTAAAAGCAGAGAAATAGAAATTTAGAAAATTGCAAATTTTTTAAATTTTGGGTAAATTTGGGATTTTTTTCATAAATAAAGGTGAAATATATTGACTCATATTTATGACTATTATGAAGTACAATGTGTCACGAGAAAACGATCTCAGAATGGTTTGGATAAGTAAAAGCGTTAATAGCACATAAAGCGTTAATAGCACATAAAGTGACACATGTCAGATTTGCAAAATCTGGTGAAAAATGGCTTGGTCCTGAAAGGGTTAACGTGAATCCTCAACTTCTCACTCAATACTTTTGTTGAAAACTTTTATGATTGAGGATGAAAGAACCAATTCGTAATGCACCGGATTCATTACAAATTTGACAAAAATGTATTCCCCAAAACGAATCCGAAGGTTTTGCAATTCGTTTAGCACAAATCACATAAGACGGGTGCAACGCCATTTTACAGCGAAAATTGGAAGGGAAATACCCCGAGGAAGGAAGAAGAAGGATGATCACATGACACTGGGAGGACTTGCCCTGATTGGCTCACCAGCTGAGCTATATAAGCCAGTCAGGGGGGCGACAGGCAGGGAGGTGCCTGTGCAGAATGAGCAGAACTTCATTCTGCCTTGTACTTGCGACCTGACAGGAAGATGTGCTGTGGCTCTGCCTCTGCAGACTGATATACTGCGCTAGGGAAAGTATTTATTCAGTATTATTTTACACACTTATATAGTGCTGGCATATTTTGCAGCGCTTTACAGACATTAGCATCACGCTGCACAATGTAAGTTTCCTATCAGTACGTCTTTGGACAGTATAATAAGATTATAGGGAGAGAAAAGGTGATGGAGAGGGACAGTTTAAAAAGATTCTAGAGGGAGAGAATGGGCGATAGGGAGGACCAGAATAAGATTATAGGATGAGAATAGAAGATAGGAAGGAACAATTTAAGAAGATTATAGGGAGAGAATAAGTGATAGGGAGGGACAGTATATAAACATTATAGGGACAGAATGGGCGATAGGGAGGGACAATATAATAAGATTATAGGGAGAGAAAAGGTATTAGGGAGAGACTGTATAATACAGGGAGTGCAGAATTATTAGGCAAGTTGTATTTTTGAGGATTAATTTTATTATTGAACAACAACCATGTTCTCAATGAACCCAAAAAACTCATTAATATCAAAGCTGAATATTTTTGGAAGTAGTTTTTAGTTTGTTTTTAGTTTTAGCTATTTTAGGGGGATATCTGTGTGTGCAGGTGACTATTACTGTGCATAATTATTAGGCAACTTAACAAAAAACAAATATATACCCATTTCAATTATTTATTTTTACCAGTGAAACCAATATAACATCTCAACATTCACAAATATACATTTCTGACATTCAAAAACAAAACAAAAACAAATCAGTGACCAATATAGCCACCTTTCTTTGCAAGGACACTCAAAAACCTGCCATCCATGGATTCTGTCAGTGTTTTGATCTGTTCACCACCAACATTGCGTGCAGCAGCAACCACAGCCTCCCAGACACTGTTCAGAGAGGTGGACTGTTTTCCCTCCTTGTAACTCTCACATTTGATGATGGACCACAGGTTCTCAATGGGGTTTAGATCAGGTGAACAAGGAGGCCATGTCATTAGATTTTCTTCTTTTATACCCTTTCTTGCCAGCCACGTTGTGGAGTACTTGGACGCGTGTTATGGAGCATTGTCCTGCATGAAAATCATGTTTTTCTTACCTTGCAGACTTCTTCCTGTACCACTGCTTGAAGAAGGTGTCTTCCAGAAACTGGCAGTAGGACTGGGAGTTGAGCTTGACTCCATCCTCAACCCAAAAAGGCCCCACAAGCTCATCTTTGATGATACCAGCCCAAACCAGTACTCCACCTCCACCTTGCTGGCGTCTGAGTCGGACTGGAGCTCTCTGCCCTTTACCAATCCAGCCATCTGGCCCATCAAGACTCACTCTCATTTCATCAGTCCATAAAACCTTAGAAAAATCAGTCTTGAGATATTTCTTGGCCCAGTCTTGACGTTTCAGCTTGTGTGTCTTGTTCAGTGGTCGTCTTTCAGCCTTTCTTACCTTGGCCATGTCTCTGAGTATTGCACACCTTGTGCTTTTGGGCACTCCAGTGATGTTGCAGCTCTGAAATATGGCCAAACTGGTGGCAAGTGGCATCTTGGCAGCTGCACGCTTGACTTTTCTCAGTTCATGGGCAGTTATTTTGCGCCTTGGTTTTTCCACACGCTTCTTGCGACCCTGTTGACTATTTTGAATGAAACGCTTGATTGTTCGATGATCACGCTTCAGAAGCTTTGCAATTTTAAGAGTGCTGCATCCCTCTGCAAGATATCTCACTATTTTTGACTTTTCTGAGCCTGTCAAGTCCTTCTTTTGACCCATTTTGCCAAAGGAAAGGAAGTTGCCTAATAATTATGCACACCTGATATAGGGTGTTGATGTCATTAGACCACACCCCTTCTCATTACAGAGATGCACATCACCTAATATGCTTAATTGGTAGTAGGCTTTCGAGCCTATACAGCTTGGAGTAAGACAACATGCATAAAGAGGATGCTGTGGTCAAAATACTCATTTGCCTAATAATTCTGCACGTAGTGTATTATAGGGAGAGAATTAGTGATAGGGAGGGGCAGTATAAAATTATAGGGAGAGAATAGGTGACAGGGAGGGACAATATAAGAAGATTATAGGGAGAGAATATTTGGAAATTTTAGGTTTATTAAGGGGTATAATCAGGGGGTGGGAGTGAGAACGGGTCACTATGAGGTGTACTTGCTGGCAGGCTACTGGCAAGCTCAGCTTCTGGCAACTAGTTCTACTTTATAGATTCCTGCCAAAGCAGTCTTTTTTTTTTTTTTAGTTTCTTTCACAACAATATTTTGGAATGGGGTAATAAATTATATTTGAGGTTCAGTTGATGTCACACATTAATTGTGCTTTTTGCTAAAAGACATGTCATTGAGTCTAATTTGCTTTTTGATACTGGAAGCCAAGGAGTGAAAACCATGCTCCCTGAGAGGTAGATGGATGTGACAAAGACAAACACTGAATTAGATGTATAGAGTTGTAGTAAATCTCTACATCTGACAGGCCTAAAGTCTGTATTACTCCTGTGTCCTGTATTTTTCGGCAGATGATCGCTAACGAGCGTTCGTATGATGATCATCTTGCAGTGTAATACTCCCGCCGATTGGCCGATCATTGGGCAATCCAAATCTTTTGACATGGTAAAAGATTATCGTTTGCAGGCGATATATCGCAGTGTCTAATAACCGCCAGCAAACCACTATACAGCATGGGGACGAGTGATGGCATAGAGATCGCTCCTCCTTATGCTGCGGAGGAGATCACTGCATGTAATAGCCGCCGTCTCCTCCACTAGTGAGCAGGCGATTGTTGGGAGGGAACGTCGTCTGCCACATCGGGCTGTGTAATAAAGGCTTAAACCTCCCAAGTGTTTCTTCTTAATTAGCATCGAATAGGCTCGGCGAGGTCTACTCTTTCAGAGAAAGCTAGAGAAACATTCAAATTGATTGGAAAAGGTTCAGAGGGAGTTCAGCAGGCAGCATCTGCATTGTGTACAGTATATTAGGCATTACATAGGTTTTTAGAAGGTTTTTCTTACCCATCCAAGAGATAATGGACATGTCATATTCACGAAAGAGGTTCTGTACTGTTTTCAGAAGTGGTAAGTAGTTTTCCTGATAGATTAAAGATGGGAATGCAGGAGCGATATCCCTAAATATTTAAGTGAGCTGGAAGGCCAGAAGAATGAGGTGATCTGGGGGGAATGTTATATGCAGTGCCTCTGACATCGAATATTTAATCTTAAAATATCCTAGTTCACTAAACTTATTCAATAGAGATTCCAGGTGTGGGAGAACCGGAAGGGGATTACAGACAATAAGAAGCAGATCGTTCGTAAATACTGCCGCGGTGTGTGTAACTCCTACAGTCATAAGGCCCTGTATTTCAGTATCCTGTCAAAAACATTGGATAAATGATTCCATTACTAAAACAGAGAGAGTCGGGGACAGTGAACTTTTTTTGCCTTGTACTATTAAGGATGGGAAAATTGGGGGATAGTGTGCCATTGATTTGGATACGTGCTGGGGGGGAGGTGTAGAGGGACAAAATTCATCAATAAATCAGTTTGGAAATTGCAGTTTTTCAAGAACCATCCTCATATATAAAATGTGGGGGGTTCAGCCCGCACAACCCAGTATGCAGGTGCACATTGCTATGGCGAAATACAGATACAAACGCAAAAACACAAATGCAATCGCACTCTGCAAACCAGCACTCTGCCCTGCCTTTATGCTGGAGGTTGAATAAGGCATTGGTGTACATTTTGGCCAAAGCGTAATAAGCCACTCACCAGGTCAAGGTCGCCTTCATGAGTGGTCCCTAACACTAGTTCCTACCTGTTATGGGCCACGACAGCCACACAAAGTCCAGGGAGCGCAGGTACAGCATGCACGCCAAGCACACTCTGCTTTTAATCCCGTCCAGTGCCATTACAGCTTTCATCAGATCCAGGGATGCAAGTACCAACATGCATGCTGAGCCCACTATATACTTCTCCTGGAGCCAAATGGCTACTGGTAGGTGCTATATAAGCAGACTCAGTTTTATACTGACTTTAAAACCAGCCTCCAGGGCAGACTAACTGGTCGGGTGTGCATGACTGTTTAGAGAGCACCACGCCACCAATATATACTACAAAGAAAAAAATGTCGCCTTCATGAGTGGTCCCTAACACTAGTTCCTACCTGTTATGGGCCATGACAGCCACACAAAGTCCAGGGACATTTTTTCTTTGTAGTATATATTGGAGGCCTGGCGATCTCCAAGCGGTCGTGCACACCTGACCAGTTAGAATGCCCTGGAGGCTGGTTTTAAAGTCAGTATAAAACTGAGTCTGCTTATATAGCACCTACCAGTAGCCATTAGGCTCCAGGAGAAGTATATAGTGGGCTCAGCATGCATGTTGGTACTTGCATCCCTGGATCCGATGAAAGCTGTAATGGCACCGGACGGGGTTAAAAGCAGAGTGTGCTTGGCGTGCATGCTGTACCTACGCTCCCTGGACTTTGTGTGGCTGTCATGGCCCATAACAGGTAGGAACTAGTGTTAGGGACCACTCATGGAGCCGACCTTGACGTGGTGAGTGGCTTATTACGCTTTGGCCAAAATGTACACCAATGCCTCATTCAACATCCAGCATAAAGACAGGGCAGAGTGCTGGTTTGCAGAGTGCAATTGCATTTGTGTTTTTGCGTTTGCATCCTCATATATAACCAGTCCACTTTATTAAATGCCTTTTCGGCATCAGTGCCGAGAAGGACTAAGGGTGTGTTGGTCTTCTTAGCATAATCAATGATATGAACCAGCCAATGCACATTCTCCCTGCCCTCCCTCCCAGCCAAAAAACCTCTTTGCTCTGGATTAATCAAAAAAGGTAAAGGCTTCTGGATCCTAAAGGCTGATAGTTTAGCCCACAGTTTAATGCCTACGTTAAGTAGCGATATGGGTCGGTAACTACTACAGACTGCCGCCTCCTTGCTTTCCTTAGGTAGGATGGTTACATTGGCCTCTAAGGCTTGGTTGGGCAATGAGGAACCATCTAATAGAGCATAAAACAGCTTAGTCAAGTGAAGGAGTACAATCCCTTTTTATAGATTTTATAGTAAGGAAACTGGTAGACTATCAAGGCCAGGACTTTTATCAGATACACAGCTCCGCAACAACAGTGAGAGATGACGTATCAGCAGTATTAGGCCTAGTAAATTAATTTGGGGAAAAAATTGTGCTATGCTATCAGATCTGTGGAGTGTATCTGTAGGTGTTTCAGAAGTACGGATGCCATACAGATCCATGTAAAAAGCATGGAATTCCCAGGCTATATCCTCAGTGCACTATAAGGCTGGTTATACTTATCTTTGATAACTTTAATGTGGGATTTAGTGCTCGCTTCTTAATGCTGACATGAGTTTCCAACCCGTTTTCCCACGGGCGTATATTTTTAGTTTATAACACATATGCCATTTGGCCAAGTGTGCATTTAGGACATCCTTCAGTTTATTCCTGAGAATGGTCAAGTCATCAGGAAGAGAGTTTGCTTTACATTGACGCTCCAGTGTAGAAATCTGCTTCTGAAGAGAATTAATCTCTTGATCCCTATCCCTTTTTATTTTAATCCTCAAAGGGGTTAAAGGAGTAAAGGATGATGGATTTGCCAAACATCTAAGAGATCTAAGTTGGCCAGAGAGTATCCTAGTTTGGTTAGTTGGGAAATACTGTATCGCTGAGGTGGATGTAAAACTATCAAGATTGGGGTTCTAACGTCATATTGAAATCTCCTCCCAAAATAACTAGACCTTCTGAGAACTGTTTGAGTTTCCAAGGCATCCAGAAGCCACGGAATTTGACGTTGATTTGAGGCATAAATATTCGCTATCGTCACTACTTAGGATCTAATTCTACCTGTAATAAATAGAAGACGTCCTTCACTATTTGTGTGGGACAAGGTAAAAGGAATGTTTTTATGTAAAAAAAAAATACACCTTTAGAGGCAGAGGAAAGGTGTGTATTATGGAACCACTGAGAGTAGACTTTTTGTGACACTTTAGGGATCTTGTACCCCTTAAAACTGGTTTCTTGTAAGAGAACAATCTCCGCTTTATCTTTTTTCAGCAGTAGGAGAATATGGGATCTCTTATTAGGAGAGATATCAAGATATCCATGTCTATGGAAGCCATGCACATAATATAGATGTAAAAGAAGAAGAGGCCAGAGGGTGGGGGAAGTCAGAGGGGAAGACAAGGGAAGGAAGAGGAGAAAGGCAAGGGGGGAAGGAAAGAGGAAACTAGTGAACATGATAACATTCGTATATGAAGCAGAGTTGTTAGTTCTTCAATAACAGTAAACAAAGGTGCTCTTCCTGCCTGTGGAAGTAGACCAAAGAACATGGCCCGTAGGCCTAACATAAGACTATGCAAGCACCTATTCATAACATGTACTAGCCCCAGCATAGAAACAAAAAACTGGTTATCTATTATTACCAGACTAAATGTGCAAATAAAGCATTGGTTAGAAAGGGAGAAAGAAATGCCTAAATAAAGGGCCACCAAAGGGAGAAAATGAGGGTAAGAAGCCAATGACATCCCCTGTCTCCTCCACCCACACCCCAATAACAATATCTCAACCCAGGAGATGACATAACTTAACTCAGAAAGCAAATTAGGCAGAATCCTTACGGGTCAGGGAAAACTAATACCCTTCTTAAAACTTATCCATGTTCATTGGGGGGATGCCTTTTGGGGCCTGTTTCTTCGACTATGGGAATATTACCCTAGAGGCCACCTGCCAGAGTTGGGATTCAGACCGTTCAGGCAGAAATGATGGATCTTCTCCAGGCATCTAGGAAGGCACACCAACTGGAGAAAATGGCCAGTGATAGGCCATTAACAGATTCCTTGACACAGTCTCACTCCCCAAACTTACCCCCTCCCATAAGAAGATATTAGAAACCCCGTTCTGTCCTGACGAATTGAAATATGCCATTAAACAACTCCCAAAAAATAAAGCTCCAGGCCTCCTACTACTCTACTATAGTACATTCAGTGAATCCCTTACCTGCTAACTATATGCAACCAATCTCTTAAAGGCATTCCTCTTACCCTAGATATGACGAGAGCCCATATCTCCATTAAACCCAAGAAAATGGCCAGTGATTCACAGGCATTGGTGAGATCCTCTGGTTTTCGAATAACATATTGCTTACCATCTTTAAAGACGCTAATTCCAAATGGGAAGAGCCAGCGGTATGGTATTTTGCGATGACGCAGTTCATCTAGGAATGGTCGCAGTATTCTATGCTTAGCCAGCATGGAGGAATCGAGGTCTTTGTAACTTTGTGTAGCCGAGCCTTTAAAAAGTAGGTCTTTAAAGTCTCTAGCTTTCTGTAGAATCAGCGCAGTACCAACTTAGCAGAGAAGGCTTCATATGACGTCTCGTGGTGGGTCTGACGCAGCCAGCTTGGCTCGATGTATTCTTTCGATAACATTTCCAGCTCTTCTCTCTTCTCCCACCAAAGTAGAAAAAATTTGCTTTACTACCTCAGGAAGCGTATCAGCTGCCATGGATTCTGGGATACCTTTAAAGCAAATGTTTCTCCTTCTACTTCTGTTCTCTTGATCCTCAATGAGGAGGAGTGCTTTATTTAAGTTGTCTGTTCTTGTATCATATTCTTGAGAAGTCCCACATAATCAGGTCTGCTTGGGTTGTTTCTAGTGTTTTGAATCTGTTTCCAATTTGGTGTAGATCAGCTTTGAGGTTGTTCAACTCTTTAATAACTGGCTGTAGAGTCTTTTTGAGGAAAGCTTTAGTAATGGAAGTGGAGTCAAGGTCAGGTCCTACTGTCACGGTATTTGAAATGCTGTCCTCATCTGAGTCTGCCATGGTATTTTCAGCAGAGGTGTGGGTTTGGGACAGTTTATTCGGTCTGTTTGTGGAAGCAGACACGCTTTTTTGTAGGAATTAATTAATGTTGCCCAAGACAACACTGGGATCTAGGTAAATGGCACCCTCTCTTGCTTCCCCTATTTTCACCATGGAAATAATGTCTGGTACTTAGGCTGATGGCTGTACCCCATGTGAGGAGTCTCATGCTTAGATTTCCAAAAAAGAAAAGCGGACAGCACACCTGCTTCAAATGTATGGTAGGTGCCCTTCTCCAGGGAAAGTAGCAAGCTTCCCCGTGCTGGTCGGATAATCCGTCTATACAAAAAGAGGTATGGAGACAGCACGTCCTTTTGTTGGAATTTATTCCAGATGCAACCTTTCGGCTGAAGAGCCTTTGTCAAGCATGTGAACACCCAGTAAGTGAAGGTTTAATTACCCAAATAGTGACATCATCATAGAGGGTCAGTCAATTACTGAACAACATGGTGACATCATCATGGAGGGCCAGTCAATCGCCTGCCCTTATGTCAGCCCAGGTGTCAAAGGTGAGACCGGCAAAAACAATACATACTTTAAGAAAATTCAAAGATGCTATTTAAGTTGTTTAAAATGGAACAAAAAATAATGCATTAAATCAAATAGCAGGCGTTCAGAGATAAATACGCGTACCTAAAAAGAGCTATGTCTATGTGTCATTACAAAAGCAGAAGATAATCCATGCCAAATAGTGAACATGTGTTGCTGGTGTTCAGCGCCGTGTAGTTCTGTTGTAAAGTGTTTGAACCGATGTATACAGCATGGCGTCGGAGGATGCTCCATTCCTATTAGCCACCATGCTGTATACGTACTGAACGCAGAATCCGCCTACTAAATGAGCTCTAGTAAGAGAGCCCCAAAGGGTATGAGGGAACGCGCACGCGTATAAGGGATATGCTGATAGTCAAGAGGCGGGGGATATGTTGTGACACATTGTTATGTGTTTCTAGGAAGACTGCTATTGGCAGGGCAAGTAGGCGCCTTGCTGAGGATGCTAGTGAGCTATTGCTAAGAGCGTATCGGCTTGGCTATGGTTATACTGTTTCGCATGCGTGTCTGCATTGGTGCGGAACATGAAAGATGATAACTGTCAGTGAAAGACAAGAAAGTACACATAACTCGTTATAATAATCTATAGACCTGGTAATAGATACTCGGGTCTTGTCTGTTACAAAAGTATCAATAACATTTAATTTATATACCACTTAAAATTAGGAAAAAACCTAATTACATTATTGTTGGAAGCAGAGTATCCATAAAAGATGTTATTGTAGTCCAGACAACGTATCATATGAAGATCTTGTCATAACAGCAAATTCCAAAGGGTCCATAAATATTACCGAGAGAACATGGAATGTGATATGAAAACCTAGATAAAGTACGGCTTCATGACCTTCAATCCATATCTTACCCCCACCAAAGGAAGTAGTGTCCAATGGAAAAGTCCAATGTATGCGACCCCATAAAAAGAAGTGACCGAGTATCAAAAAGTCCATTTGTGTATAACTAAATGGTAATAAAACGAATAAAAATCATAAAAATATCAGACAGACATGCAGAATGTCATGAAAGGCAAAAGCTGATGAGAGATCCCAATATTAAAAAGTATGGAGTAGGAGTAAAAACAATATTCATGCCCCTAGGGGCCAATGTATCAAGTTTGTGTATCCATTTTAGACCCCTTTGCTTCAGTAGTTTTGCTCTATCACCGCCACCTCCTGATCAATAATGTGAAATCTCAACTGGCTAATGTTTAGTGTTTTGCCTCAAGGAAATGTTTAGGAACCGGTAAATCACTTCTGTTTAGTAATCCTTTCCCTGCATTACATTGTCGTCTCTCCGACCTAGAGGAGTCCACAGGGGCATTGTAGGATATATATGACATGTGTGGATTGACATGTCAAATAATATAATATATAAATAAAAATCTAATACCTTTTTCCGGTTCTTGGGTGTGTGAAAGAAGACCTTTTAAGCATAGCATTGCAATTACTGCAGTTAAAGGGGTTGTCCGGGTTCAGACATACCCTTTTTTTCACCCAGGCATCGCACAGGCCAAGGGCTCTTTGGTTTATCATAACACACTGCCGGGCGGAAACTTCCGTCTGGCAGTGTGTTTGGTGACGTCACCGGCTCTGATGGGCGGGCCTTAGCCCTGCCCTAACCGTTTTACTGGCTAGGGCAGCGCTAAATCCCGCCCATCAGTGCCAGTGACATCACCGGACTTCCTGGCAGCCCCATGGAGAGCCCTGGTACGTCAACGGATCTCCAAAAAATGCCTTTGCCCTGCGCGATTTAGCGCAGGGCAAAGGAGAGCATCGGAGCATGAACTGCTCCGATGCTCCTGTCAGGGGGGCTGCCGGGGTGAAAATGAAGATATGTCTGGGTTCAGCTCTGAACCCGGACAACCCCTTTAAGGCAGGCGAAACAACCTTTCTTCTGTGGTAGTAAGAAGGTTTGTATGGAGGTGGGACCTTGGCTGACACCCGATTTTGTTAACATGTCTTTCAGATTTTTTGATCTTTTGTAGGCCATAATGGGAGGTTCTTCAAATGCCTTCAGATGGCCATACCAGCGCCGGTGCTGCTGCGCGACTCACGTGTAGCAATCGCTTGTTCCCTCTGTCTGACAGGTTCCATGTATGCTCCTGATGAAAAACCTGCTATAGGGATTTTAGAAACGCGTCGAGCAGGGCTTTCATAGAGAGACAATTTTCAGTTTGGCAGAGGTAGGGTCCGTAGGGGTCTTAGTGCTATAGATCTCTCCTAGTGAGGATAGGGACCCTTCATTAATTTCAGATGCGGTGAAGAAACTGGGACTGCACAATACAATAGCCCCAGTCCCTATACAAACACCACTGTCTTGTGGGCGATAGGTCGTTCATTGCACACAATCAGTGCTAGTGACTACATGTCCACAGCACAGATGATGCACCAAGTGTAGCCTTTTTTTGTTTATGTTAGTTAATAATTTTAACTTTAGAAACTAATAAAGAATTGTGTTTTTAGCTTAATCCGTCCTATCCTATTCAGTGAATTAATCTTAAAGGGGTTATCCCATTAATAATGTAAAACATGAAAATCAGACAGATCATATAGCACATGGCAATCCCTTTCTAACAAAGCTGGAACCAGCCCTGTACCTCACATGGATCCAGAGATCGCCCTATTAATTGCTCTGCTAGATTTATATCAAGCTGAAAACTCAAGGGGAGTGTCTATTCTGCTGCAGCTAAGGGGGCGTGTCCATGCTCTCCCTATCACAGCTCAGGAGGCGTGTCTCAGCTCTGCCTATCACAACTCAGGAGGCAGAAGGATGAAACTGAGCATGTGCGGCCATCTCAGTGAGCCGGACAAAGAAATAAGTAAAAAAAACAAACAGCAGGTGGGGCCATACAGATACATTTTATAGAATAACTCAGTGGCTATGATAATTTTTTAATTACATGCAATTACAAAAGTATTCAGATCCAGGTGCTGGTTTGACAATTGAAGAATATTTGTCGTGGGACAACCCCTTTAAGGCTTGCATGGAATTTGGAAAGAAAAGTGACGTAAGGAAACATGGAGCCATCAAACTAAAAGAACAGGAATAGAGGGGAGGGATTTGGGATTACTGATGAACGGCCAGGATACCTCCCTGGCAAGGAAACCTCCAATAGACACTTGCCAGCGCAAGATGGATTTAAACTTAATTTTACCAGCAAAATATGAAAGGCAACATAGGTATCCTTAGACTTCATTTGTTTCATCTAAGAGCAGAATAGTAAAGGCAAATTTTGCTGATAGCAAATTTTGCTGATAGACTCCCCTTTAAAGGGCATCTCTCAGCAGGATCAACCCGCCATAATGCCTGGCAGGGCTGAGTCTGCTGATTAAAACCATATCTTTCTTCTCCTGATCAGTGGGTGTGTTTTATGCAATTTAGAGCTAAAGTGCACTGAGGGCGGGCCCTAGCCACTAGGTGCACTCTGTTCTGCTCGCACTGCACTTTATAGATAGGCGTCCAGGTGAGGAAGGAATGTCCAGAGAGGGAGAGCGGAGGTGCATATCGTACGACTATACAGGACCTTCATGGACTACAATGACCACATCAGGCACAATTACATCATACTACCTACTTATAGCAGAAAAACCCATTATGCTTAGGGGCACCGATGCTTGCAAAACCTATACAATCCTTACTGCTATACTTCTGGCTACAGTTTACCGGCTCAGATAACACTAGCACCAGAGGGGCCGGTTTCCTGGATTCAGCACACTGTATTACAGAAGACGTGGTAGGGATTTTTTATATATTTTTTGCATATGAAACATCAGGGCTCAGAACAAACATCGCATTTTATGGAAGAAAGGTTTTTATTGTTAAGAAAACCAACCAGGAATTCCCTGCAGATCAGAAATGTAGCGTACAATGTAACTAAACTAATAACACCACCAGCTGCGCCGTTCATGTCTGACGGGATCCCAGCACTTATGACAGGGAGTGGCTGGTTCCCATTATAGTCAATGGGTCCGTCAGGCTATGGCGGTAGCGAACCGCCTGCAGGATTGCTGTGCCACATGTGTGAAACTAACCTTATTGAGCATAATGAACATCCACAGTACAAGGAGAAAAAATAAGTGAACCCATGAATGTAATAACCTGTAGATTTCCCTTTAGCAGCAGTCGCATCTGGCAAACGTTTGTCGTAGCTACAAAACAAGATTTGCAGAATGTTGCGGATACATTTTGGATCATTCCTCCCTGCAAATGTGTTTCGGCGCATAAGTATTTCTGGGATACTTTGTGTTCATAGCGTTCTTCCACTTATGACACAGGATCTCCACAGGGTTTAGGTCAGGACTCCGAAACACAAACCTTCTCCTAGGAGGTCCACCATTCTTCAGCTGGTTTACTCGTGTGCTTCAGGTCATTGCCTTTTTGCATCTCCCATCGTCTCTTCAGCTTGAGGTTGTGGCAGTCCTTACATTCTCCAGGAAAATGTTTTCATACACCTTAGAAGTTTTTGTTCTCTCATTTAGCACAAGGCTTCAGGGCAGCAAAAAAGCCCCAGATAATTGGGTTAGCTGCACAGGTGGTGGCGGGCGCTCCTGGGCCGAGAGAAACTTTAGAGGAGCCCAGCACTACTTTATTCATAGGAACAGCAGTAGGACCCTCACCGATCAGAAAGTGATAGAATATTCTGGCGGGTATACTCCTATAAATGTTGGAGATGAGATTTCACACAAAGACCAGTGGTGAGGATCTTAAATCTGCAGCATGTCAATATATGAAGCTCATTTCTCCCATTAATTTTACGCTTTGCATTGCACAGGATGAAATCTACAAGACCTCAGGTAACTCAGTTGTAGATTTTTCCACCACGAATTACGCCCCGTGTGAACGTACCTTGGAGTAGAAGAAACAGGATTGGGGACACCATCAGTAAGCAGTGCTGTACGCTTGGCTTCCGGCCCCTACTGGAATAACTCAGAAAGGAGTAAGGCGCGTTAATATACAACTAATGAATGGCTTCAGGACCAAGACCATATATTTGTAGGAGGCACAACCAGGTCAAAGATTGAGGAGGCCACAGGGCAAATCAATTGGCACATGTCCACACATAGACACACAGTGGAGCCTGGTTCTGGTTGGATTCCCACTCATCTAATACTAATGACCTGTACTTAGGTGGAAATCCCCTTTAATATTTTCTAAGTCACTCATTCTTATTTCTTAAGATATTTATTGCTATCCTGGAATCTAAAGTGATACTTGGGTTGTGGTGAGCACAAGGTCAGGTAGTTCTTGAAGTCTCTTAGATACGGTGGTGAGAATGCCATATTTGTATATGGCCATGTTAGACGGAGTTCTACGTGAAGCTTCTTCTCGTATGTTTGTCCTATATCAGAGTTTCCTGGCACGGAGCTGCTGGAGCAGTGTTACACTGAGGGGTGTGGTGGCATATGTTCTCTTACGCACTGCATTGCTTTGGGTACAGAGTTAATCAGACATGTCTCAGAGAATGACATCGAGGGAGGGCATCATGCCACCTTAGAAGGGAACATTCCTGAGGATGCTCTCCTTGGAGTTTATACAATCTATGTATGTACAATAATAGTCGGGTATTAAATAGCGTTATCCTATAGATGTTGGGACATGAAATTTGGCACAACCATGAAGGGAATGTGTGCAGTGACCCGGTGGTTGACTGCTAAAATTGGCAAAATGTTTACTGAGAGACAAGGGTTAACATATCCTGAATAAGCATTTCCTGTGGTAAAACTGATTAATGTGGCTTTATTAAGTATCAGTGAAAAGGCTGTATATGGGAAAGGAGTAGTTAACTGGCGGCCCTTAGAAACAGTCCCCGGGTGGTGGGCTGGCCCCACCCTTCTGGTTAGTTTCTGGCAAGTCGGCCAAGAGAGAGGAGATGAGTGTGGTTGTTGGTGTGTAAGGCCTCTTTCACACAAACGTGTGTGCCCTGTGGCAGTGCTGCGGCCGCAATGCACGAACACCCACCGTGGGGTAGCCGCAGTGGATCGCAGACCCATTCACTTTAATGGGTCCGCGATCCTGCCGTTCCGCAAAAAGATAGGACATGTTCTATCTTTTTGCGGAACGGAAGTACGGGGCGAAACCCCACGGAAGCACTCCGTAGTGCTTCCATAGGGTTCCGTGCTTCCGATCCGCACCATTCCGCATCTTCGGATTTGCGGACCCATTAAAGTGAAAGGGTCCGCATCCGTGATGCGGAATGCACACGGAACGGTGCCCGTGTATTGAAGATCCGCAAATGCAGTCCGCAATATGACCACGGAGCGCACACGTTCGTGTGCAATAAGCATTAGCCAGACAAGCTGTAATTAAAAAAATAAACTAGAAAGTCCTTTAATATATAAAACACCTTAAAGAGGAACACCTTAAAGGGGAACCTGCCGGCGTCTCTTTCTCCTATGCTGTAGCGCTGGCCAATCACAGCGCTCAGCTCATAGCCTGGCTATGAGCTGAGCGCTGTGATTGGCCAGCGCTACAGCATAGGAGAAGGAGACCGCGGCAGGTTCCCCTGGGTGGAGCCTAACTAGGAACATACCGGAGGCTATAACCGGAGAACGTAGCGGCGCCCGGGGATAACAGTAAGTGCAGGGGGATCCCTGGGCGCCGCTCTACACGCCTGTATAGTCAGTTTAGATACTTTTTCCTGGTGAAAGGTCCTCTTTAAACATGCCTAAAAATAGTTCAAAAATTCTATATCAACCTTCACAAAAAAGTAAGAGCCTTTAATATTCCACATAAAAAACTATTTTATTAGTGAAATTTGAAAAATATCACAAATATGTATAACGTGAGGATCCAATACTAATAAATGCCAGTCGACCCAACATATAGGGGTTAATATTAATTATTATCACCCTAAGTGACCACCAATACGTCTTTTTATGGTGGTCACTAAGGGGCATTAGGCTGGGCCACTGCCTTTTTACGTCGTCCCAGTCTAAGCTCTGCACGGATCTCCAGCCAGCCTCCTTCTCTAAAGGCCTAGACCGGCACTTAACCCCTTAGATACCGCAGTCAATGGCAGTCTCTGCATGTAAGCAGTTACAGAGGGAGCAGAGATTGCAGGGTGAGATGTCTGTGCATACAGGTTTCCTCAGGCCTAATTAAGGCCTCAGGCCGCCTCCAGCGTATACGAGTAGCAGCTGCTGGTAGATGCCACTATAGCACTTACACTAAAATACATTGCACCGTATGAACAATGCAATGTATTTTAGATATTTAAAATGATCACCAGTTATACTGCAGCGACCAGGCTGAACATCCAGGTGCTTCCTCTCCTTAGCTGTAGCTAGGCTAGACTCAGAACTGACTAGAATGTTCTGCCACCTCTATTTATATAGCAGGTGACACCAGCCCCATGTAGTGAATGTTGTGAATATCGCCAGTTGTGTTACTACACGCCTCTACCCCGCTACTATCTCCTAAGAGCCTTTACATTATCATCTGATGTAATTGATATTATGTCCTCCATAAATGTGCATATAAACCTATGTTAAATGCAATCGTTCATGTAATTTACCTGGTATACCAGCAGGTGGCAGCATCCCATTGGCAAGTATAGTTTAGTGTTTAGTGAATCTAAGCTGAAATGATTAATTCCAGCTTGGCTCCCCCTGTGTGGAGAAGTGGGCTATTCCCACATCCTGCAGTATGGGTGGAGAAGGAAGTTAGAGTGAGTGTGCAAGCCATCCCTGTTTGGAAAGGCTGTGTGATAGTGTTCAGGAGAACCCCTGCATAGGGAAGACAGCAAGGACCTAGTCTCGGCTGAGACTTGGCCATATACCCAGCTAAGGCACCTTCAGCTCTGCTGGATGAGGAAAGCAGAAACTACAGACAAACTCCAGAGTTCCAGAAAGAAAGCATCCCCTGAGAATCCATCTGTGAGATAAGTCCAGAGACCTAGGAGAAGCCTATTCCTCCTCAGATAGTCCGTCCCCACACAGCAGAAGTTACAGATAAGTGCAGAAGCTAACCCTGCCACAGTTACAGAGCTACCAAGCAGACGTTTTATCCTGCAAGCTCCACATTTAAAGCAGAAGTATTTATTCCTGCCAATCATTGCCAGAACCTGCTGGGACCAAGAGACCAAAGCTGTATACTGCTTGGATGCAAGTTATTTCAAGTAAAGCAACGTTTGAACTTCATCTAAAGGTCTGGACATCAATTATTCTGCCAAGTTCCTCTATTACTCCTCCTATCACTACACTCAAATGTATTGCAAGTGAGCCAGGAGCCAGGTAGGAGATACCATGACACAACTAACATCAAGCTATGGAGACATTCTAGACCATTACACCACTCTGGCATTCCTAACCTGGGACGTGCGTTATAACACCTTGGAATGGCCCTGGGGTAGTACTCTGCGCACGCTGCAACTGGCATCACGACAAATACAGAATATTATCCACCTGTACCTGGCCGCTGCACCTGTTGTTACCATTTACAGTAAAGGCATACATTATACGGAAATATACTGGTGGACTTTAGCAGGATGCTGCATAGTTCCCTATGCAAAATAATATGTAGAGACGGCCAAAATAAAATCTCTACGTAACGAACCGCACTACACAATTATCATGTATTTTATGTCATACAGTGAACTCAGCCTTTTTTTGGTTTATTTGCCCCCCAAAAAAGTTATAAAAAGCTTTCAAAAAATGTTATGTCACCCAAAATAATACCAATAAAAACTACAAGTCTTCCCCCAAAAATCAAGCCCTCATACAGCTCCTTAGAAAGAAAAATCGAAAAGTTCTGGGTCTTGGGATGTGGCAATGCAAAAACATGTTTTCTTTTGTAAAAAATGGGGGACTTCATCCTGCAAAAGTAGTAAGACATAAAAAACATATTTGGTATCGCTGTAATCGTACTGACCCAGAGAGTAAAGTCATTGTGTTATTTATGTTGAAAAATGAACGACACAACATTTATACCGTAAAAACTCAGTGGCGGTATTGCAGTTTTTTTTCCCATCTCCCTCCCAGAAAGAGTTAATAAAAGTTTATCAGTAAGTTATGTGTACCCCAAAATGGTGCCATTAAAAACAACAACTTTTCCTGCAGAAAACAAGCCCTTATACGACTACATAGACGGAAGAATAAAAAAGTTATAGCTCTTGGAAGGTGACGACTAAATGTAAAAAATTTTTTGGTCAACTAGGCCCCAAAAAAGCTAATCACTAAAGGGTTAATCTACAATATAGCCTACAAAATACCCCCATGTATAATATAAGCTGTCAATTTAAATGTATACCTGGAGTCTGTAACACATCATATAATTAACACCTATTATCGGGGGCTGAGCGTGATACCAAGCACAGCCGCTATACAATGTACGGTGGTGCTTGGTAAGCACGGAGAAGGCCGCGGCGCTCACCGGATAGGTCATCAGTAGTGAAATACCGTAAAACCTCTTTAAACCCAGATACTGATAGCAGCATTCAGTGTTATGTTTTACAGATATGGCCCATCGGAGCCTGTAGTCTGGAGATGACTTCTATGGCAGAGTGTTGTGGGCATGCTCTATGAGCTATGAAGAGGTCATTGTGCAGGGAGAGGGAATAGATAAGCTGTGACATCATCTATTGTGATGAGTGAATCCTGCATTATCTAAATAGAGATGTCACATGTCATTGCAGTCCTGTCGTTGATGATAATAGGATGACTGCTGAGAAACGATCTGTGCAAATCAAGAAGTGTCAGCCTACTATAAGTCTCAGAATTAAATCTTCAGGATTTGGGGATATTTTTATTATAGATATATGAACACGAAAAACAGAAAAAAGTTGCAAAAATATTTTTTAATACAGTTTGTTTAACATAAAGATTTTTATATCAACCGTAGGTCATGTTCTGTTTCCTTTTAAGAAAAAACATAGATCAGATTCTGTAGACCGCACCCGAAGCTGTGAATTTAAAGTGCCTCATTGGGAGGACAGCCCCACATGGCGCAGGAGCGCACCGCCTGGAATTATTTAAAAACAGGATCTAAATGAAAAAGCAATGCCTCCTAGTCAGTAACTGTATACACCCTGCCCCACGTCTGCTTCCATGTGCAGGGAGGGGGGGGTGAGGCTATAGGATAAGATACATCATTAAATAAACCAACGCACAATCAAAAAATGTTTTTAGTTTAAAAGGAAACAACTTACAACAAATTTTTTTATTTTTTTATTTTTAAAGCCCATCTGTCAGCGGATTTGACCCTATGACACCGGCTGACACCGGCTGACACCGGCTGACCTGTTCCATGTGCACTCGGCAGCTGAAGGCGTCTGTGTTGGTTCCATGTTCATATGTGCCCGCATTGCTGAGAAATATAAAGGGTTAATATATGCAAATGAGCCTCTGACCCCTGCACCTAACTCAAGAGTGGGGCTCTGAAGTGAAGAAGACCATGCTGCGCATGCGCAGTGTCCTTTCCATTTACCAGTATGGGACCGAATACAGCCAAATCAGCAATTCCCACAGTAGGAAATGGAGAAAAGAACAGCTTTGTCTACATTCACATCGGGGCCCTGTTCTTGAAATAGAAGCCGGGCCCAGAGATGGTAACAGCACCTATGGGATATTTTCCACATATCCCATCCATGTCCAAGATGTGAAACCCCTGTAAAGGAAATCTACCCCTAGAAATGAAGGAAGAATACACTCGCCTTTTACTCCTCGGCACAGGAGCTTTTGACACGTTGGTTTTCGCCATGATTCTGAAAAACGTAATAATTGGCTAGGATATTTGGTTGGGGTGAGTTGAGGCCAACAGAGCGAAGTATCAACAAGCGTTCAGACACAGAAAGACGAGGTGTGAGAGTGCTGCGGTATTTGTCCAGCCTCCTTTCGCCATGTTTGCTGTGCTGCGGCCGCATCTCCAACCCGTCCCCATTATATGAATGGGGCCGGAGCGGACCTCCAGCAACACACATGTGCAAGCGTTAGTACGGATCTGGCAGGCTGTTCGCCTGCCGGAACAGCCTCCGGACAATCCTAGCGCCCGTGTGAAAGAGGCCTGAGGGTTACTCCTTCTCCAAAACCAGACCTACAAGGTCTAAACTGAAAATGGCTGGGAGATATAACAGGCGAATATAAAAGGAGATCATGGAAGAGTTAATAAAAACTTGCATATGGCACATAAAGGCATCACAGCAGAGGAGGATGTTCCGGTGTCACTTCAGTGTCCCCAGACGGTGACTATCTGACTATCTGGAGCAGACGTCACTTATATAATTCCTTAATGGACATTTTCTTAGCAATTTTTTGAATCACTGTTTCCATTTCACAGACGACGTCTGCTGAGGGATAAAAGATGGCATGTGTCTCCGGTCACCGCAGAGCGAGGCGCGGCGTCACAGCTGTAAAAGGGAAAGAACATGTTTACAACTGGACGTTGGCAAAAAGTCCTGGCAGCCTGGCGAAGGCACCAAGCCGTTCCTTCACACCCCATACAATAAGATTTACTGTGCTTACATGCATGCTATAGTAGAAATACTGACAACTGCAGCAGGAGTAGTAATGGTAGTAATATCAGTTAACCCCTTCTCTAATAGTACATCAGAACTGGTTAACACAGTGTCGTACTACTATGGCAGAGCGATGCCTTCACTTACACAGCTGGCACTCCGATCTAATGCCTGGCATTGGAGAGAATTACGATCCTGGCCGCTTACCCTGTTAGATGCCGCTGTTAAAGGGAACCTGTCATGTGGATATTTGATTATAATCTAACTAATTATATACAATCATTAACTACTAAAAAGTACCTTTGATGTATTCACTTACTGGTGTGACAGATGGTCACCTCATAATATACACACAAAGATGCTGCATGCTAATGAGCTGATTTGAGTCCAGCGTGATGTCATTGAGTCCAGCGTATATTTAATTCAGAGCTATAGCCACTCCCCTGCCCACCTGCTGCTGATTCATATGGAAAATAACTGTCATTCAGCAGCAGGTGGGCGGGGAGAGTCAGGAGCTCATGAATATTTATGACTCATCATTATCAGCTGGAGCTTTTCAATACAAGATGTTGGCAGATTGACTGGGTCAATTAAAGAAAGTGACCCAGCATTTTGCTAAGAGAATCAGTCACTTATTTATGTTGCCCTTAGTTAGGACACCATAAAACTGGTGACAGGTTCCCTTTAATGCTGACTGCGGCATCTAAGTGGTTAGTAAGAGGGAGGGAGCTCCCTCTGCCACCCATCGGCCTCTGGATCGAGGGGTGCCAAGAGGTTTCCGTGACCGCCTGGGGCCTAACAGTGGCCCCTACAGTCTCGTTTGGCAGAGCCTAATATTCATTATGTTAGATTTATTGCAGCTCACATAATACACTGCTATACGGAACTATCACCTGGACAAAGAGGATCACAGGATCAAGTCCCCAAATGGGACCCACCACAAAAGACATCAGACAACATATGTAAGGACCCTAAGGCTACCTGCACATGTTGCGGATTACATGTGGTTTTTCTACAGATCTCATGTACACTTTGCTCTTCATTCCATGTAGGACCTGACCTGCCATTCTTTGTGTGGTTCTTTCGTGCAAATTGCAAGGGTGAGATCTGGGTCAAAACCACCCCAAAAAATGCAAGTAACACATGCAGTTTTTATTGCTGGTTTTCTGTGTATGTTAACAACCCCAATGAAGTCTGTGGGAAAATCCTTATCCCTAAGGGGGGTTATTTACTAAGATCCTTATAGCTGTTTTTGGCGTTTTGCAACTTTTGACTCAATGCGTTCTTACTACCAGGCATAAAAGCGGAGTGAAAACGTCTTCAGTCATGGACTTGAGTAGTTTTTACTCCAGGCCAAGAACTGCCAGAGGCTCACCCAATTTACGATTTAGGCACTCATAGCGCAGGGGCTATCAAAGACCGCTAGTCTTTGATAAATGACCCCCAAGGTGCAGAATTGCACAAATAAATGATGTACTAAAGATTTTAAAAATTTCCGTGTGTAAAAATACTCATAGTGTACAGGAGAGCAGTCAAATCTCATTCACTTTGCCGGTACTGTACGATACGGGTTATCCGGGAAAAGATATTTATGACTTATCTTCAGGACAGATCATCAGTAGTGGTGAGCGAAGATTTCAAAAATTCAATTCGGCTGCTTCGAAATTCGATTTGTTACGAATTACTCCGTAATGAATCACATTCCATTGTATGGAGCGGACGCAATGATGGGGAAAGGCGATCACTGGTCGTGGCATCTGAGAGTCACATTCAGCCTATCAGGGAGTTAATCAGGGGTTAAAACAAAAATATACTCACCTCAACCATTTGATCGCAGAGAGGTCATCATGGCCATCTTGATTGAAGAAAACACGGCAATTCTCGTGCGCACTGCTGTGATGACATCACATCATCATGCTGGGTTGGAGCAGTGACATCACATGTCAGCATGTACGAAAAATTGGTGCGTTTTATTCAAACAAGATGGCCGCAACTGCCTCTCCACCATCAAAGGTGAGCATGTTTATTTTTTTTACTGCCATCTCAGGAAAAATTCATTCGTTACCATGAAGCGCCATGAAATTCGGATTCATGATGAATCAAATTTTTACTAAAATTTAGATCGAATTCCTCTTGGTTAACTTTTTTTTTGCTCAAGACTGGTCATCAGTATCAGATCTGCTGGGATGTGGCCCCCAGGACCCCTGCCAATCAACTGTTAGAAGAGGCCTTGCGCAGACTCTTCCTTGGCCAGTGACATCACTGTACATCGGTCACATGGCCAAGTCAATAGGGCTGAGCCGCAATACCGAGCACTGCCACTATACGATGTACGGCGCTGTCCTTGGGAAGCTGCCGGGAGCCCGCTACACTCACCAGAGCCTTGGTGACCAACAGCTGATCAGCGGGGTGCATCATTATCTTTTCCCAGATAACCCCTTTGTTTTCGCCACACAAAAAAAATGCATGTAATCTGCACAGTATATATATATTTATATCGATATCAACTTCACTGCAGTCTGAAATATATGTACTGATATATTTATATACTGTATGTTCATATATATATATATTGTTTACCTTATTGATAAGTTCCCTATAGTATATATATATTCCATGTTTTTTCTTAATATTTATTGACCCACTATCTGTTCGCAAATCTCTCTCTCTCTTTCTCTATACTGTGAGGGGTTTATTTATCAATATTCCGGCCGATACTCCCCTCCATACACCCCCTTTTCCATACAGTTTCCTTTACTAACCTTACCTCCATAGCGACGTCACAGTTTACCTTCACTTTACCTCACCGCTCCGTTCTTTCCAGTGAGCGCGCTCTGGTTGGTCTGGTTGGGCCTGCGCGCCCCTTTTTCTCACACTGTATCAGTCAGATGCGCTCTGCAGTCCTGTCAGCTACACCGCTCCTCAACTACTCTGAGTGCAATATCCTTTTCAATGCCTTAATATCTGTGTCTCTGATTTTTCATTTTATATATATACATTATTATTATTATAAAAATGTTATGATATTCCTGATTATTCATCCATATACTTACCATTACCATGTCCGCTGAGGATACCAATAAAATACCTGGGACTCCAGGTTCACCCATATTTGAAGAAGAAATCCTACAGTCCATGATTAATAATTCACTGACAAAATCTGTTCGATGTGCGGTCAATTCCGCCATATCTTCATTACAAGAGGCGATTGCCCAATCTGAGGCCATGGCTATCACCAATGCCCAAACCATGCAGTCTCCTGAAAAAAAACTGCTACACCTTCCAACCAATTTTGGTCTACAGAGGAATCCACTTCCCATTTAGCGGAAGGTATGAATAGGGGTAAAGCCGCTCAGAAAAGGCGCTTTCTTACCGATCCCACCCCTACGAAATTGCAAAAATTACATACAAAAAGGGATCAGGATACTACTAAAGCTTTTTCAAAAAGCACAATTACCGCTGCTAAAGCCGTCAATATTGAACCCTCCGCCCCTGAGGTTGTCAATATGAAGCTTCTGAGGCTTCGAGAGTTAAGCCAGACTCATATAACTCTTCCCCTTCTGAGTCCTCCTTAGATGGGGCTGATAATTCAGACATTGATTATATGTCCCTGTAGGAGGACGTTTCTGATGAGGGAGACAGAATTTTGGGAGAAGAGGAAAGTTCTTCATCCCTTATCTTGGATGGGTCAGGTACCCGTTTTATTTTATTTTTATTTTTTTCAAGTCACATCTTTATTGTATAATTAAACAAAATACAGTACAAAATTAGATAAAAGCAGATGGGACCATCCTCTACATAAAAATGTCGTCAAGATCTAACAGTGGACAACAACATACAGCATGTGCGACACAAATCCAACCACGTCCTTCAGGACAAAACAACATAGCCCCAAGCAATTACATGAGACATAGGTTCAAACGATAACAAAAATACACCGACCAGCCAGGACACCGAGGAGCCCAGATACTCATTTTGCTTCAGAGGTGTCCTGTTTAGTCGGAGTACCTCTGCCATCATCTGAACCCATGCCTCATACATATTTACCTAGTTCTGCACTGCCCTTTGTGCCCCAGGACCTGTTCAGATCTAGGTCATGTGTGCTGCATGTAATTGGCCACCTTCAGACATTAATTTTTTTTATTTTATTTCTTTATTCAGTTTTCTTACACAAAATGACCCAATTTTTTTTTTACAGTGCCGAGTCCAAATGCATCAATGCAGCTTCTGCCAACATGGAAGACAAAATACATTATATGCCCCATTATGCAGATGATAGAATAAGGATCAATACGCCATCTGTATTGGTAATGGGACATTCACAAACCTTCCCATACCCTTCCATATTGAATTGGACTCGAACGCTCACTGTCGATCCAGACTTATCTCCCCTTTTCCCCTTCCCCCCCATGATGGTTGTCGCCAATGGTCACTCCAATCCCTCCCCCCGCTCATCCCACCCACTACCCCAGCAGCCGGGTCAATCATGCGGTACCTACTACGTATTCCTCATATCTCTCAGTCCTTGCCTGGAGATTTTTTCATTTTCTGATACTGGGTGCTGATTTTGCTCCCCATTCCCTTGCAATAATGACTCTTGCCACCATTAGACCTCTTGTCCAAATCCTTTTTTTCCTTTTTCCTTGATTGATGGTAAGGAACACCCTAGGACAGCCACTTCCGGATTATATGGGAGGGATACTAAAGACTCTGCACTTAAGGAGCTAAATACCCCTCGCCAATACGATTGCATATTCGAACAGGACCATATCATATGGATATAGTCAGCGGGCTCTTGACTACACCTCCAGCATTTTGGTTCGTGTTCTTTCTAGATCTTACTTAAGAATAATGGAGTCATATAAATTCTTTGAATAATGTTAAAATAGATAATCCTAAAATTACTAGATATCGTAGTCTTTTTAATGTTTCTATAGATATTACCCCACTCAATTATATCTGATCCTATATCCTTTGCCCATTTTTCTTCACTATTAAACTTTAGTATTTTCGCCAATCCCTTCCTTATTAACCTGCACACCTGAGAGATGGTCACCCTTTGTTGTCATGTGTTTATTACAGAAGTCTATAAATTCGTGATTTCTTGTGATAAAATAATTCCTATTTTGTGTGGCTTCAAACGCGTGTTTTAACTCATAATACCGATATTGACTCTGTGCTAATTCCAGGGCATAAGTCTTTTAGTGTTCTTATTATCCCACTTTTAACTAATTGTGAGGCGTAAATAATACCGTGATTTACCCAATATTTATAATCTGTGATTCTACAATGTTGCTGTTACCCCATAAAGGTGAAAAATTTGAAGTGTTCACAATTCGCATTTTTTTTTATCTTTCTCCACGATAAATCCACCATTCGACAGATTTGGGCATTTTTTACCTTCATTTTTGATAAATCCCGTCTCCAATATGCTAAATATACCCTATTTTGGGCCATTAGAGCCCCGTTCTAAAAACTCTTTTATATTATTTCCCCTTGACTTTATCCACTGAACTTGAGCAGCTAAGTAATACCCCTGAAAAAAAGGAACCGATGCCCTCCATCCTCTTCTGCCAACCAGAGGTATTTTTGCTTAAGTTTTACCCTTTTTCTTCCCCAGATTAAGTCATTCAGCAGTCGTTCCAAATGGTTGAAGAAGTGATCTTCTATCCAAACTGGACATGATGCCAAGATATACAGAATCTGGGGGAGCAAAATCATTTTATTAATGCGATTCTGTCCGCCTGTCCCATAGATAGCTTCTGCCAGACTCCGATTGTACATTTACTATTAATATGCTTGCACTTAGCTTTATACCCAAATAGTCCATAGATTCCGTACTTTTTAGTACCTTAATACCTAGGGAGTTTGGTTGAATTTTTTGATCCAGTGGCAGCAGTACTGATTTTGCCCAATTAACTTTATATCCCGAAATATCACTGAACTTATTTATTATGTCCATGAGGTAGGGCAGCTGTAATGTTGGGTTCTCCAAGAAGACAAGGATGTCATCTGAGTACATGCTTCTCTTATCGGATGTCCCATTCATACCAAAACCAGAGATCCCCTCATCCGACCTAACTTTAGCGGCCAATGGTTCTATAAATAAGGCGAACAGCAAGGGAGAAAGGGGGCATCCCTGTCTTCTTCCTCTTTGTAGCTCCACTTGTTCCGACCATACTCCATTGATGTTGATTCTGGCCTTGGGGTGATTGTATTAAATCTGGGTCCATTTAATAAAATAGTCACCCAAATTCATCTTATGCATTACTTTCCAGAGATATTCCCACTTCACCCTGTCAAACGCCTTCTCAGCGTCTAGTGACAGGACGGAGCGGGAACCACCCCCCTGATCGACCTGGATATTTAAAAAAGCTCTACGTATGCTAGATTGTACCAATCTTTTAGGTATAAATCCAGTCTGGTCTGGGTGAATTAATCTATCAATTACTCCCTTTAATCTATTAGCGAATATTTTTGCACAAATTTTGTAGTCTGTATTTAAGAGAGAGATCGGGCGGTATGCACCGATCTCCCTCTCATCCTTCCCCTTTTTTAAAATAAGTGTAATTACTGCTTCGGATAAGGATGCTGGTAACTGACCTGTCCGATAGGTGTTGTTTAGGACCTGTAGTAACATTGGCAAGATTACATCCCCATATTGGCGATAGATTTCAAATGGAAGCCCATCGGTCCCTGGGGAGGAGTTTCCCTGAATGGTCCCGTGGGCCGCCGATAATTCCTTTAATTCTATAGGACGGTTTAATATTTTACACTTCTGATCTGTTAATTTAGGGAGATTGATATTCTCCAGGAACATCTCAACATCTCCTTCCTGCAGGTTTTTGTTGTTAGTGTATACGATATTGCAATACTTTACGAATTCTCGCTCAATATCCTCCGGGCGCGTAATTATCTCTCCGGTTACACTCTTTATATTTTTTATTCTATTCTTATTTTTTTTTATTTTGGATCAGGAGTGACAACAGGTTTCCCGGTTTCCCTGCTTGCGATAAGTATTTAGCTTCTGTAAAAAAGACCTTATGTTGTGCTTTTTCGTATAAGTAATTTTTATATTCTAATCTGGCTTCCTCAAAAAGAGATTGTGCGGTAATATTGTTGTTGAATAGCTCTCCCTGTAGGCACTGAACCCTTTTTTTAAGAGCGAGTTCTTTTGCGCCATATTCTCTCTTTTTCCCGTTGATTTTGGCTATGTATACACCGCAGAAGAACGCATTAAAGGAATCCCATACTATATGCATGGGTGCAGACGGAGCATTCAATACCCCAAACTCCCGGATTTCCTTTATTATACTTTCCTGATCCTTAATTAACTTCATCCAATGCGGATTTAGTTTAAAACTCCTTGTTTTCATTTTTACATTCCCCATTTTTATCGTGATAACCATAGGGGAGTGATCAGATATCGTATGCATTTCATACTTCATTTTTTTTACGCAGTCTAAAAGATCAGGGTTAGCTAAAGCTAAATCTATTCTGGACATGACGGTATTGGCACGACTAAAACAAGAAAATGCTTTTTTTTCCCCCATATAAGTATCGCCAGATGTCTGTCAATGCCATTTCCCGGGAAATCCTTCTTAATGGTGTTGGTTTGTTCTTATCTACTTTATAGGGATGATCCTTAGAGTATCTATCTTCCTCCAAGTCCATGACATCATTAAAGTCACCAGTTACCAGAACCGGACAGCGTGCTCTAGAACCTATGAAATCGGCCAGATGAGACATAATACACATAGAAAAGGGAGGAAGGACATTACAAATGCCAATATACAAGCGTTGCCATCAAGATAACAATGCAGGAAAACAAATCTGCCCTCTTTATCAATTCTATGAGCAATTGGAATATAATCCATAGATCCATGGACATAGACACTAACATGTCTTGCAACTGTATCAAATATGACCACCCGCTTAGTCCTCTCTGCCATTCCACGTATATTCCAGGTTAGAATTCTATTCATATACTTTCCTGCGCGGTGATACAGCCTTCAGGACCCACCGCGGGGGCAGGTAGGGGAGGGGGGGGAAAGAGAGGGAGCGACTCCCAGCGACCACCGAGACCCCATCAGCCCACCCACTCCCTTTCCACCCGTAACCCTTCCACCCATCCCATCCCCACATGGTCAGACAACCAGATGATTTACTGACCTCTTACACCTCGCCCCTCCCCCCAACCAATCCACCCTCACCCGTCTCTATTGGATGATAAAGTGCCTATAGATCAGAGACCTATCCCCCGCCATCAAACCATTCCTGCAAATTCATCATGTTGGTTAAAGAAATAGGCTTAGTCCTGATATATCACTCTCATTTTCGTCGGGTAGAAGAGTGCGTATTTGATCTTAGCTGTCGCCATTCTCTTCTTAGCCTCTCTAAATTCCCGGCGTTTTGCCTGTGTAGCCCTAGAATAGTCCGGGTAAATTTCAGTTTTCCTTCCATTATATTCCAGAGAGGCGATAAGTCTTTTGTTTTTCATAATGTTGTCCTTATCCAGAACATTTAACATTTTGGCCAGGATTGCTCTTAGAGGGCTCCCTACAGGTGGCTGTTTAGTAGATATCCAGTGGGCCTTCTCAACCGAAAACCCTGTAGACAATCTAGCCACCCCAAACACCTCTATTAGCCATTGTTGGATCAACACTGTCGGGTCTTCTTTTTCGGACCCTTCAGGGAACCCAACCAGGCGAATATTTGATCTGCGGGATCTATCCTCCATTTCGGTGACTCTTTCCTGTAATAAGCTCTTTTCGGTTTCTATCACCCCCAACCTATTCTTCATCCCCTCCATTTCTCGCTTTAATTCTTTTGTGACCACCTGAAGATCTTTCACTCTCTCACGTACTTTGTTCATCTCATCTTTTATTAGGGACAGGTCAGTTTGAATTGGGGAGATTTTAGCAGACAGATCTCCCAGTGCTTGATTTGATATTTGAACTGCATTCAGGATATCTGTTAGCTTCTTATCCACTATATCTATCCTCTCCTCTGTTACTACATGTTTGTCACTCCTGCCCTCTTCTACCCCGCCAGTCTCCTCTATATTTGATGGATTTATTACGTTAGCTTTATTCTCCCTATGGCCCTTCTGGTTAGTCCTGGCCTTATATTGTGGTGACTTCAGAAATGTATTATCACGCCGGACTGGATCTCAGACATACAGATAAACCAGCAAACCAGGCTCTAGGCGAGAAGCAGGGGAAGGGTCACCTCCTATCAAATCCCTGACTTCTCTTCCTGCTCTGCTCAGCCCACATTCAAACCTTGACGGTAGGAATGATGTGTCCTCGTACCTGGGCTAAAACACCCTAGATTCCCTGAGATGGTGAAAAGGGGAATAGGAGCAGCCTGCTTGCACAGAACCTGGATGGGAGAGATAACACCAACACAACCAAGATAGCAAACAACAAAAAACTGAAACCACACTTATCTTTTCTGAGCTGGAACAGACAACCTTCCTTCCTTGCTTCCAAGGCCAGAATGATTTCTATAACCCGCTTAGAGCACTGGGATAGAGTGCTATTTAAACTAATGACCCCACCCAGTGCACCTGATGGGAGGCGGATCCAGCACGGCTCCAAAACAAAACACTAAACACGTGCTGCTATTCTGGCCGACCTCCGCACATAGTCAGAGCAGGGCATGACATGTATCCATTTTAGAGACTGGACTACCTCCACTTGCACCCAAAGACTTCCTACCTGGGATCTTTGCTGGCATTATCTTATAAACTATACAACTTTAGCGATGCCAAGATAGGGAGACAAGCTAGGAGAAGAAGAAACAGATAACAGTTTTCGCACCTGGGAAAGTAGGCTCCAAAACAATGAACCTAGGGAACCACTTATAGGGTACTGTAGCTCCAGCCCTGTCAGAATCTCAATGAAGCGAGAGCGCTCCCCGGGTCCCCAGTTTTCGTCCACACCGCTGCTACCACAGGGAAAGCTATACAAAATTCACTTATAAAAGGAACCTACTTATCCAGGCACGTACAGAATAACAGCAAGTTATCTAACAATCCAGCATATAATAAAAGTGGTTAGACACATAAGATCTCTCAATCAAGGGAGTCAGGATGGCAATTGGAAAACGTATACGCTGGCAACTATTTTAGATATGCCCCTCTCCCCAGCATCCAAGATTCAGACAGAGGATAGCAATAGTAACTGCGCAGGTGTTAGTAAATATTAGTAGATGTTAAATTGGCATAGTTTTAGAGTCCTGCTAATCCATATAGTGGGTTATAACAAAAGTTCATCAACCAAAGGGGTTAGGGCGATGGATCTTGGTTAATTTGCTTTAGATGTTTTAATTGCACTATTGCTCGGGCATGGATCCCCAAACGTTATACCATAGGGATCGTCCGTCCCGTATATTTGGTCGCACAGTGTCACTCGATGTCACAGAGTAGGAGAGCAGAGAGAGTAAATAACAGGCACTGGATGTATACCCAGATGTCAGCAAGGGTTAACAAGTGTTAGTAGCAGTGGGTTTTACTTGTTCTGGAGAGCTGGATCATAGTGGGTGCCCCACCAGGCTACTCGCGTACTCCGAGTCGACCAAGGCCTTGAACACGGAGCGGCTGTGTCTACTGCTGGGTCCGAAAAATGGAATACAGTCAGGCAGCCACAGGACGCCGCTACTAGTGCATGCACACGTGCGCTCTCCACGGCGTTTCTGGCACCCAGCCAGACCCGACACAAACAGAAAAATATGAGACCGGGAAACCTCCACAGATACCAATCAGCGCCCCGCCACCTCCGCCAAACTGGCGTCTTCTCCTGCGTTCCGACTTCCTCCTTCACAAGCATCCAGCCTCCCTCTTCTTCGGCCAGTCGTCAACCCAGAGTCAACCCAGGATTGGGACAGCAGGGACACTGACCAAAAGCAGGTACCAGAGATCAGGCACACAGAGACGGACAACAGGGGGGAGGAGGGTGGGAGGGTTGCGCGGTATTATTTCAGTAAGCATTAGTTTGTATCTATAGTTATTGTTAGACTTATATTATAGAGAATAAGCTTTGAATTTGCATATAATGGAGTCTCCTGTCTTGATATAAAATTGAAGATTTTCCTAGTTTTAATGAAGGAAAATATAGATTTTATGAAAGACAGGAGACGAACATTATCCCACCCTACTGACCCGACCCTTGTTTTTATTGTTTTTGTCTCCTCTCTATTAGTCTGAAACATCTTTCATCCTCATAACTGTTCTTCATCAAATCCTACTACAATCTCCAACCAGTGTTATTACCATGGATGTCTACGTTTTCTTCATGCATCCTGTTATCCTTCACCATCTCATCAAGAAAGAAGGACGTTCACATGATTGATTAGACCTTATATGACCTATGCTGCCTGTTGATTGGCTGTTTGTGAACACTGATTTACATATCGTATGTAAATTGTTCTGTTTTACATTGTTAACTGTTTGTTGCTGGGAGTAAAAAAAAGAAAGATCTTAAATAGAGTTGAGCGAACACCTGGATGTTCGGGTTCGAGAAGTTCGGCCGAACATCCCGGAAATGTTCGGGTTCGGGATCCGAACCCGATCCGAACTTCGTCCCGAACCCGAACCCCATTGAAGTCAATGGGGACCCGAACTTTTCGGCACTAAAAAGGCTGTAAAACAGCCCAGGAAAGAGCTAGAGGGCTGCAAAAGGCAGCAACATGTAGGTAAATCCCCTGCAAACAAATGTGGATAGGGAAATGAATTAAAATAAAAATTAAATAAATAAAAATTAACCAAAATCAATTGGAGAGAGGTTCCATAGCAGAGAATCTGGCTTCCCGTCACCCACCACTGGAACAGTCCATTCTCAGATATTTAGGCCCCGGCACCCAGGCAGAGGAGAGAGGTCCCGTAACAGAGAATCTGTCTTCATGTCAGCAGAGAATTAGTCTGCATGTCATAGCAGAGAATGAGGCTTCACGTCAGCCACCACTGCAACAGTCCATTGGCATATATTTAGGCCCAGCACCCAGGCAGAGGAGGGAGGTCCCGTAACAGAGAATCTGTCTTCATGTCAGCAGAGAATTAGTCTGCATGTCATAGCAGAGAATGAGGCTTCACGTCAGCCACCACTGCAACAGTCCATTGGCATATATTTAGGCCCAGCACACACACAGGCAGAGGAGAGAGGTCCCGTAACAGAGAATCTGGCTTCATGTCAGCAGAGAATCAGTCTGCATGTCATAGCAGAGAATGAGGCTTCACGTCAGCCACCACTGCAACAGTCCATTGGCATATATTTAGGCCCAGCACACACACAGGCAGAGGAGAGAGGTCCCGTAACAGAGAATCTGGCTTCATGTCAGCAGAGAATCAGTCTGCATGTCATAGCAGAGAATGAGGCTTCACGTCAGCCACCACTGCAACAGTCCATTGGCATATATTTAGGCCCAGCACCCAGGCAGAGGAGGGAGGTCCCGTAACAGAGAATCTGTCTTCATGTCAGCAGAGAATTAGTCTGCATGTCATAGCAGAGAATGAGGCTTCACGTCAGCCACCACTGCAACAGTCCATTGGCATATATTTAGGCCCAGCACACACACAGGCAGAGGAGAGAGGTCCCGTAACAGAGAATCTGGCTTCATGTCAGCAGAGAATCAGTCTGCATGTCATAGCAGAGAATGAGGCTTCACGTCAGCCACCACTGCAACAGTCCATTGGCATATATTTAGGCCCAGCACACACACAGGCAGAGGAGAGAGGTCCCGTAACAGAGAATCTGGCTTCATGTCAGCAGAGAATCAGTCTGCATGTCATAGCAGAGAATGAGGCTTCACGTCAGCCACCACTGCAACAGTCCATTGGCATATATTTAGGCCCAGCACCCAGGCAGAGGAGGGAGGTCCCGTAACAGAGAATCTGTCTTCATGTCAGCAGAGAATTAGTCTGCATGTCATAGCAGAGAATGAGGCTTCACGTCAGCCACCACTGCAACAGTCCATTGGCATATATTTAGGCCCAGCACCCAGGCAGAGGAGGGAGGTCCCGTAACAGAGAATCTGTCTTCATGTCAGCAGAGAATTAGTCTGCATGTCATAGCAGAGAATGAGGCTTCACGTCAGCCACCACTGGAACAGTCCATTCTCAGATATTTAGGCCCCGGCACCCAGGCAGAGGAGAGAGGTCCCGTAACAGAGAATCTGTCTTCATGTCAGCAGAGAATTAGTCTGCATGTCATAGCAGAGAATGAGGCTTCACGTCAGCCACCACTGCAACAGTCCATTGGCATATATTTAGGCCCAGCACCCAGGCAGAGGAGAGAGGTCCCGTAACAGACAATCTGGCTTCATGTCAGCAGAGAATCAGTCTGCATGTCATAGCAGAGAATCAGGCTTCACGTCACCCACCACTGCAACAGTCCATTGTCATAAATTTAGGCCCAGCACTAGTGTTGAGCGGCATGTCCCATATTCGAATTCGCGAAATTTTGTGAATATTCGAAAGAATATTCGTAAAATATTCGCGATTATTCAAATTCGTTATTATTTCGCATATGCGATAATTCGAATTATCGCATAATACATATGCTATGCAAAATTCACATGTGCGCTAATGAAATCGCCTTACGAAGATTCGCAACTCAATTCAATCACTAATGTATGAATGCAATGCCCTTTGCCTCTGTTCTGGGACAAGTGTAGATATTCGCATGTGCGCTAATAAAATCGCCTTACGAAGATTCGCACCTCAATCACTTTCTAGGGAATGTGAGACTTTTGGGAATCAATCGAGATACAGTGGGGGGTGATGACAGTAGTTGACAGAGTACAGATCAATGTAATCTGTAAGGTGGAAAGTAAAATAAAAAATACGAATATTCGTAAATCGACTTTTACGAAGTTCTACGTATTCGCGAATATGGTGCTATACTATATGAATGCACAGGCCTTTGCCTCTCTGTTCTGGGGACAAGTGTAGATATTTGCATTTGCGTTAATAAAATCGCCTTACGAAGATTCGCAGCTCAATTCAATCACTAATGTATGAATGCAATGCCCTTTGCCTCTGTTCTGGGACAAGTGTAGATATTCGCATGTGCGCTAATAAAATCGCCTTACGAAGATTCGCACCTCAATCACTTTCTAGGGAATGTGAGACTTTTGGGAATCAATCGAGATACAGTGGGGGGTGATGACAGTAGTTGACAGAGTACAGATCAATGTAATCTGTAAGGTGGAAAGTAAAATAAAAAATACGAATATTCGTAAATCGACTTTTACGAAGTTCTACGTATTCGCGAATATGGTGCTATACTATATGAATGCACAGGCCTTTGCCTCTCTGTTCTGGGGACAAGTGTAGATATTTGCATTTGCGTTAATAAAATCGCCTTACGAAGATTCGCAGCTCAATTCAATCACTAATGTATGAATGCAAAGCCCTTTGCCTCTGTTCTGGGACAAGTGTAGATATTCGCATGTGCGCTAATAAAATCGCCTTACGAAGATTCGCAACTCAATTCACTAATGTATGAATGCAAAGCCCTTTGCCTCTGTTCTGGGACGTGCCGATATTCGCATGTGCGCTAATAAAATCGCCTTACGAAGATTCGCGCCTCAATCACTTTCTAGGCAATGTGAGTAAGATCTGAGCTGTTGGACCTTTGGGAAACAATCAATTATATGTGTACTGTAATTTTGTGGGGGGGGGGGGGGAAACAAAAAACGAATATTCGTTTTTACGAATATATAGCACTATATTCGAAATATTCGCGAAATCGCGAAGTTGCGATATTCGCGAAAAAAATTTGCTTTTCGAATATTCGCGCTCAACACTACCCAGCACCCAGGCAGAGGAGAGAGGTCCCGTAACAGAGAATCTGGCTTCATGTCAGCAGAGAATCAGTCTTCATATCATAGCAGAGAATCAGGCTTCACGTCACCCACCACTGTAAGAGTCAATTTTCATAAATTTAGGCCCAGAACCCAGGCAGAGGAGAAAGGTCCCGTAACAGACAATCTGGCTTCATGTCAGCAGAGAATCAGTCTTCATATCATAGCAGAGAATCAGGCTTCACGTCACCCACCACTGCAACAGTCAATTGTCATAAATTTAGGCCCAGCACCCAGGCAGAGGAGAGAGCTCCCGTAACAGAGGATCTGGCTTCATGTCAGCAGAGAATCAGTCTGCATGTCATAGCAGAGAATGAGGCTTCACGTCACCCACCACTGCAACAGTCCATTGGCATATATTTAGGCCTAGCACACAGGCAGAGCAGAGAGGTCCCGTAACAGACAATCTGGCTTCATGTCAGCAGAGAATCAGTCTGCATGTCATAGCAGAGAATGAGGCTTCACGTCACCCACCACTGCAACAGTCCATTGGCATATATTTAGGCCTAGCACACAGGCAGAGCAGAGAGGTCCCGTAACAGACAATCTGGCTTCATGTCAGCAGAGAATCAGTCTGCATGTCATAGCAGAGAATGAGGCTTCACGTCACCCACCACTGCAACAGTCCATTGGCATATATTTAGGCCTAGCACACAGGCAGAGCAGAGAGGTCCCGTAACAGACAATCTGGCTTCATGTCAGCAGAGAATCAGTCTGCATGTCATAGCAGAGAATGAGGCTTCACGTCACCCACCACTGCAACAGTCCATTGGCATATATTTAGGCCTAGCACACAGGCAGAGCAGAGAGGTCCCGTAACAGACAATCTGGCTTCATGTCAGCAGAGAATCAGTCTGCATGTCATAGCAGAGAATGAGGCTTCACGTCACCCACCACTGCAACAGTCCATTGGCATATATTTAGGCCTAGCACACAGGCAGAGCAGAGAGGTCCCGTAACAGACAATCTGGCTTCATGACAGCAGAGAATCAGTCTGCATGTCATAGCAGAGAATGAGGCTTCACGTCAGCCACCACTGCAACAGTCCATTGGCATATATTTAGGCCTAGCACACAGGCAGAGCAGAGAGGTCCCGTAACAGACAATCTGGCTTCATGACAGCAGAGAATCAGTCTGCATGTCATAGCAGAGAATCAGGCTTCACGTCAGCCACCACTGCAACAGTCCATTGTCATAAATTTAGGCCCAGCACCCAGGCAGAGGAGAGAGGTCCCGTAACAGAGAATCTGGCTTCATGTCAGCAGAGAATCAGTCTTCATATCATAGCAGAGAATCAGGCTTCACGTCACCCACCACTGTAAGAGTCAATTTTCATAAATTTAGGCCCAGAACCCAGGCAGAGGAGAAAGGTCCCGTAACAGACAATCTGGCTTCATGTCAGCAGAGAATCAGTCTTCATATCATAGCAGAGAATCAGGCTTCACGTCACCCACCACTGCAACAGTCAATTGTCATAAATTTAGGCCCAGCACCCAGGCAGAGGAGAGAGCTCCCGTAACAGAGGATCTGGCTTCATGTCAGCAGAGAATCAGTCTGCATGTCATAGCAGAGAATGAGGCTTCACGTCACCCACCACTGCAACAGTCCATTGGCATATATTTAGGCCTAGCACACAGGCAGAGCAGAGAGGTCCCGTAACAGACAATCTGGCTTCATGTCAGCAGAGAATCAGTCTGCATGTCATAGCAGAGAATGAGGCTTCACGTCACCCACCACTGCAACAGTCCATTGGCATATATTTAGGCCTAGCACACAGGCAGAGCAGAGAGGTCCCGTAACAGACAATCTGGCTTCATGTCAGCAGAGAATCAGTCTGCATGTCATAGCAGAGAATGAGGCTTCACGTCACCCACCACTGCAACAGTCCATTGGCATATATTTAGGCCTAGCACACAGGCAGAGCAGAGAGGTCCCGTAACAGACAATCTGGCTTCATGTCAGCAGAGAATCAGTCTGCATGTCATAGCAGAGAATGAGGCTTCACGTCACCCACCACTGCAACAGTCCATTGGCATATATTTAGGCCTAGCACACAGGCAGAGCAGAGAGGTCCCGTAACAGACAATCTGGCTTCATGTCAGCAGAGAATCAGTCTGCATGTCATAGCAGAGAATGAGGCTTCACGTCACCCACCACTGCAACAGTCCATTGGCATATATTTAGGCCTAGCACACAGGCAGAGCAGAGAGGTCCCGTAACAGACAATCTGGCTTCATGACAGCAGAGAATCAGTCTGCATGTCATAGCAGAGAATGAGGCTTCACGTCAGCCACCACTGCAACAGTCCATTGGCATATATTTAGGCCTAGCACACAGGCAGAGCAGAGAGGTCCCGTAACAGACAATCTGGCTTCATGACAGCAGAGAATCAGTCTGCATGTCATAGCAGAGAATCAGGCTTCACGTCAGCCACCACTGCAACAGTCCATTGTCATAAATTTAGGCCCAGCACCCAGGCAGAGGAGAGAGGTCCCGTAACAGAGAATCTGGCTTCATGTCAGCAGAGAATCAGTCTTCATATCATAGCAGAGAATCAGGCTTCACGTCACCCACCACTGCAACAGTCAATTGTCATAAATTTAGGCCCAGCACCCAGGCAGAGGAGAGAGCTCCCGTAACAGAGGATCTGGCTTCATGTCAGCAGAGAATCAGTCTGCATGTCATAGCAGAGAATGAGGCTTCACGTCACCCACCACTGCAACAGTCCATTGGCATATATTTAGGCCTAGCACACAGGCAGAGGAGAGGTTCATTCAACTTTGGGTAGCCTCGCAATATAATGGTAAAATGAAAATAAAAATAGGATTGAATGAGGAAGTGCCCTGGAGTCCAATAATATATGGTTATGGGGAGGTAGTTAATGTCTAATCTGGACAAGGGACGGACAGGTCCTGTGGGATCCATGCCTGGTTCATTTTTATGAACGTCAGCTTGTCCACATTGGCTGTAGACAGGCGGCTGCGTTTGTCTGTAATGACGCCCCCTGCCGTGCTGAATACACGTTCAGACAAAACGCTGGCTGCCGGGCAGGCCAGCACCTCCAAGGCATAAAAGGCTAGCTCTGGCCACGTGGACAATTTAGAGACCCAGAAGTTGAATGGGGCCGAACCATCAGTCAGTACGTGGAGGGGTGTGCACACGTACTGTTCCACCATGTTAGTGAAATGTTGCCTCCTGCTAACACGTTGCGTATCAGGTGGTGGTGCAGTTAGCTGTGGCGTGTTGACAAAAGTTTTCCACATCTCTGCCATGCTAACCCTGCCCTCAGAGGAGCTGGCCGTGACACAGCTGCCTTGGCGACCTCTTGCTCCTCCTCTGCCTTGGCCTTGGGCTTCCACTTGTTCCCCTGTGACATTTGGGAATGCTCTCAGTAGCGTGTCTACCAACGTGCGCTTGTACTCGCGCATCTTCCTATCACGCTCCAGTGCAGGAAGTAAGGTGGGCACATTGTCTTTGTAGCGTGGATCCAGCAGGGTGGCAACCCAGTAGTCCGCACAGGTTAAAATGTGGGCAACTCTGCTGTCGTTGCGCAGGCACTGCAGCATGTAGTCGCTCATGTGTGCCAGGCTGCCCAGGGATAAGGACAAGCTGTCCTCTGTGGGAGGCGTATCGTCATCGTCCTGCCTTTCCCCCCAGCCACGCACCAGTGATGGACCCGAGCTGCGTTGGGTGCCACCCCGCTGTGACCATGCTTCATCCTCATCCTCCTCCACCTCCTCCTCATCCTCGTCCTCCTCGTCCTCCAGTAGTGGGCCCTGGCTGGCCACATTTGTACCTGGCCTCTGCTGTTGCCAAAAACCTCCCTCTGAGTCACTTCGAAGAGACTGGCCTGAAAGTGCTAAAAATGACCCCTCTTCCTCCTCCTCCTCCTCCTCCTCCTGGGCCACCTCCTCTTCCATCATCGCCCTAAGTGTTTTCTCAAGGAGACATAGAAGTGGTATTGTAACGCTGATAACGGTGTCATCGCCACTGGCCATGTTGGTGGAGTACTCGAAACAGCGCAACAGGGCACACAGGTCTCGCATGGAGGCCCAGTCATTGGTGGTGAAGTGGTGCTGTTCTGTAGTGCGACTGACCCGTGCGTGCTGCAGCTGAAACTCCACTATGGCCTGCTGCTGCTCGCACAGTCTGTCCAGCATGTGCAAGGTGGAGTTCCACCTGGTGGGCACGTCGCATATGAGGCGGTGAGCGGGAAGGCCGAAGTTACGCTGTAGCGCAGACAGGCGAGCAGCAGCAGGATGTGAACGCCGGAAGCGCGAACAGACGGCCCGCACTTTATGCAGCAGCTCTGACATGTCGGGGTAGTTGTGAATGAACTTCTGCACCACCAAATTCAGCACATGCGCCAAGCAAGGGATGTGCGTCAAATTGGCTAGTCCCAGAGCTGCAACGAGATTTCGCCCATTATCACACACCACCAGGCCGGGCTTGAGGCTCACCGGCAGCAACCACTCGTCGGTCTGTTGTTCTATACCCCGCCACAACTCCTGTGCGGTGTGGGGCCTGTCCCCCAAACATATGAGTTTCAGAATGGCCTGCTGACGTTTACCCCGGGCTGTGCTGAAGTTGGTGGTGAAGGTGTGTGGCTGACTGGATGAGCAGGTGGAAGAAGAGGAGGAGGAAGCCGAGAAGGAGGAGGTGGCAACAGGAGGCAAAGAATGTTGCCCTGCGATCCTTGGCGGCGGAAGGACGTGCGCCAAACAGCTCTCCGCCTGGGGCCCAGCTGCCACTACATTTACCCAGTGTGCAGTTAGGGAGATATAGCGTCCCTGGCCGTGCTTACTGGTCCACGTATCTGTGGTTAGGTGGACCTTGCTACAGATGGCGTTGCGCAGTGCACACTTGATTTTATCGGATACTTGGTTGTGCAGGGAAGGCACGGCTCTCTTGGAGAAGTAGTGCCGGCTGGGAACAACATACTGTGGGACAGCAAGCGACATGAGCTGTTTGAAGCTGTCTGTGTCCACCAGCCTAAATGACAGCATTTCATAGGCCAGTAGTTTAGAAATGCTGGCATTCAGGGCCAGGGATCGAGGGTGGCTAGGTGGGAATTTACGCTTTCTATCAAATGTTTGTGAGATGGAGAGCTGAACGCTGGCGTGTGACATGGTTGAGACGCTTGGTGACGGAGGTGGTGGTGGTGGTGTTGGTGGTACATCCCCTGTTTGCTGGGCGGCAGGTGCCAACGTTCCTCCAGAGGCGGAGGAAGAGGCCGAGGCGGCAGCAGCAGAATAGGCCGAGGCGGCAGCAGCAGAAGAGGTAGCAGGGGGAGCCTGAGTGACTTCCTTGGTTTTAAGGTGTTTACTCCACTGCAGTTCATGCTTTGCATGCAGGTGCCTGGTCATGCAGGTTGTGCTCAGGTTCAGAACGTTAATGCCTCGCTTCAGGCTCTGATGGCACAGCGTGCAAACCACTCGGGTCTTGTCGTCAGCACATTGTTTGAAGAAGTGCCATGCCAGGGAACTCCTTGAAGCTGCCTTTGGGGTGCTCGGTCCCAGATGGCGGCGGTCAGTAGCAGGCGGAGTCTCTTGGCGGCGGGTGTTCTGCTTTTGCCCACTGCTCCCTCTTTTGCTACGCTGTTGGCTCGGTCTCACCACTGCCTCTTCCTCCGAACTGTGAAAGTCAGTGGCACGACCTTCATTCCATGTGGGGTCTAGGACCTCATCGTCCCCTGCATCGTCTTCCACCCAGTCTTGATCCCTGACCTCCTGTTCAGTCTGCACACTGCAGAAAGACGCAGCAGTTGGCACCTGTGTTTCGTCATCATCAGAGACATGCTGAGGTGGTATTCCCATGTCCTCATCATCAGGAAACATAAGTGGTTGTGCGTCAGTGCATTCTATGTCTTTCACCGCTGGGGAAGGGCTAGGTGGATGCCCTTGGGAAACCCTGCCAGCGGAGTCTTCAAACAGCATAAGAGACTGCTGCATAACTTGAGGCTGAGACAGTTTCCCTGGTATGCATGGGGGTGATGTGACAGACTGATGGGGTTGGTTTTCAGGCGCCATCTGTGCGCTTTCTGCAGAAGACTGGGTGGGAGATAATGTGAACGTGCTGGATCCACTGTCGGCCACCCAATTGACTAATGCCTGTACCTGCTCAGGCCTTACCATCCTTAGAACGGCATTGGGCCCCACCATATATCGCTGTAAATTCTGGCGGCTACTGGGACCTGAGGTAGTTGGTACACTAGGACGTGTGGATGTGGCAGAACGGCCACGTCCTCTCCCAGCACCAGAGGGTCCACTAACACCACCACGACCATGTCCACGTCCGCGTCCCTTACTAGATGTTTTTCTCATTGTTATGGTTCACCACAACAACAAATATATTATTTGGCCCAATGTATTGTATTCAAATTCAGCGGGATATAAATTTGAGGCCTAGTATTTAGGCGCTGGGTGACCGGTATGGATTTAGTGACAGAATTAGACTTGGAAATGCACAGAAGCGTGTGTGTGTGAAGTTATTCTGAATGACCCAATGTGCACCTTGAATATTATATACCCTTTTAGGGATAGATTTCAAATAGCTCTGATATAGCAGAAACCACTAAATTATGAAATTGCTAAATTGGGAATTGTACTTCAACCCAGAACAAAAAATGTGCTTTGACGGACACTAAATATCTTGCCCAGCAACAACAGTACAACGGTGGGTAACGAGAGATTTAGAGGGAATTAAATTTGAGGCCTAGTATTTAGGCGCTGGGTCACCGGTATGGATTTAGTGACAGAATTAGACTTGGAAATACACAGTAGCGGGTGTGTGTGAAGTTATTCTGAATGACCCTATGTGCACCTTCAATATTATATACCCTTTTAGGGATAGATTTCAAATAGCTCTGATATAGCAGAAACCACTAAATTATGAAATTGCTAAATTGGGAATTGTACTTCAACCCAGAACAAAAAATGTGCTTTGACGGACACTAAATATCTTGCCCAGCAACAACAGTACAGCGGTGGGTAACGAGAGATTTAGAGGGAATTAAATTTGAGGCCTAGTATTTAGGCGCTGGGTCACCGGTATGGATTTAGTGACAGAATTAGACTTGGAAATGCACAGAAGCGTGTGTGTGAAGTTATTCTGAATGACCCAATGTGCACCTTCAATATTATATACCCTTTTTGGGATAGATTTCAAATAGCTCTGATATAGCAGGAACCACTAAATTATGAAATTGCTAAATTGGGAATTGTACTTCAACCCAGAACAAAAAATGTGCTTTGACGGGCACTAAATAACTTTCCCAGCTACAACAGGACAACGGTAACGAGAGATTTAGAGGGATTTAAATTTGAGGCCTAGTATTTAGGCGCTGGGTGACAGGTATGGGTTTAGTGACAGAATTAGACTTGGAAATACACAGTAGCGGGTGTGTGTGAAGTTATTCTGAATGACCCTATGTGCACCTTCAATATTATATACCCTTTTTGGGATAGATTTCAAATAGCTCTGATATAGCAGAAACCACTAAATTATGAAATTGCTAAATTGGGAATTGTACTTCAACCCAGAACAAAAAATGTGCTTTGACGGACACTAAATATCTTGCCCAGCAACAACAGTACAGCGGTGGGTAACGAGAGATTTAGAGGGAATTAAATTTGAGGCCTAGTATTTAGGCGCTGGGTCACCGGTATGGATTTAGTGACAGAATTAGACTTGGAAATACACAGTAGCGGGTGTGTGTGAAGTTACTCTGAATGACCCTATGTGCACCTTCAATATTATATACCCTTTTTGGGATAGATTTCAAAGAGCTCTGATATAGCAGGAACCACTAAATTATGAAATTGCTAAATTGGGAATTGTATTTCAACCCAGAACAAGAAATGTGCTTGAACGGACACTAAATAACTCGCCCAGCTACAGCACTAGGGACAGATTTAGCTGGATATAAATTTGAGGCCTAGTATTTAGGCGCTGGGTGACCGGTATGGATTTAGTGACAGAATTAGACTGGGATATGGCCAAAAAATGAACAGACTATTGCTGGTTAAATGCACTTGGTGTGACAGCTTCACCCTGATGTAGGCTTTAGCCAAAAAACAACCACACCATTGAGGGTTAAATGCACTTGGTGACAGGCGCAGCTTGCCCCTGATTTTGTATATGGCCAAAAAATGAACAGACTATTGCTGGTTAAATGCACTTGGTGTGACAGCTTCACCCTGATGTAGGCTTTAGCCAAAAAACAACCACACCATTGAGGGTTAAATGCACTTGGTGACAGGCGCAGCTTGCCCCTGATTTTGTATATGGCCAAAAAATGAACAGACTATTGCTGGTTAAATGCACTTGGTGTGACAGCTTCACCCTGATGTAGGCTTTAGCCAAAAAACAACCACACCATTGAGGGTTAAATGCACTTGGTGACAGGCGCAGCTTGCCCCTGATTTTGTATATGGCCAAAAAATGAACAGACTATTGCTGGTTAAATGCACTTGGTGTCACAGCTTCACCCTGATGTAGGCTTTAGCCAAAAAACAACCACACCATTGAGGGTTAAATGCACTTGGTCGCAGCTTGTGCTGGCGCACCACAAGACACAAAATGGCCGCCGATCACCCCAGAAAAATGAGACTGACAAACGGTCTGTGCAGCCTAAAAACAGTGAGCAATTGAGGATCAGCAGCTCAATGATCCACAGCTGCAGATCGATCAGTTAATCAAGTCCTTTGGAGGAGTTAATCTGCCTAATCTCGCCCTACTGTCGCAGCCGCAACCTCTCCCTACGCTAATCAGAGCAGAGTGACGGGCGGCGCTATGTGACTCCAGCTTAAATAGAGGCTGGGTCACATGGTGCTCTGGCCAATCACAGCCATGCCAATAGTAGGCATGGCTGTGATGGCCTCTTGGGGCAAGTAGTATGACGCTTGTTGATTGGCTGCTTTGCAGCCTTTCAAAAAGCGCCAAGAAAGCGTCACAAAAGCGCGAAGAAAGCGACGAACACCGAACCCGAACCCGGACTTTTACGAAAATGTCCGGGTTCGGGTCCGTGTCACGGACACCCCAAAATTCGGTACGAACCCGAACTATACAGTTCGGGTTCGCTCATCCCTAATCTTAAAGCATAATGTTCATCTCCTGTCTTTCATAAAATCAGGGGTTAAAAAACTAAAATAAATACTCACCTCATCCATTTATTCGTGGAGAGACCGTTGCAGCCACCTAGATTGAAGAAAACGCACCAAATATCGAGTGCGCTAACATGATGTTGGCTTCATGACAATTAGAATTGTTCATGAAATTCGTATCGAAGTTCACTTTGTTAACTTTGATTCGCTCAACACTAATCCACAATCAAGACGCTTGAGGATAGTTCATTAATTTCAGATCGGTGGGGGTCTGACAACCGAGATCCCCGCTGGTCGGGTGTTTGTGGAGAGCCCCCACCCAAGGGTCCACAAGTGTCTAACTGTAAATACGGCCCTGCACATGATGCAGATTTGTATAAAATCTACACCAAAACTGCAAAAATGTATATAACTCTGCACTATTTATTATGGTTTTGGTGCATTTTGAGTGCAGTTTTTATGCACTTTCAGTTGTGGATTTTGGTGCAGATTTTGTTTATTAACAACCCTATTGAAGTCTTTGGGGAAGCCACAATACCTAAGGCGTGGAATTGCACAAACATTTGACATGCTGCGGATTTCAAAATCCACATGGCAGGTCAACTCCCGCATGAAAGAAAAAGCAAAGTGAAGATGAGATCTGTCAGAATCCCACTGTCACGTTGCATCCCACACGAAGATCCATGAAAACAGATCTTATCTACACTTTGCTTTTTCCTTTCTTGTGGATGTTGACCTGCTGTGATTTTGAAATCTGCAACATGTCAATCGCTTTTCTGCAGTTTTTTTAGATCTGTGGCAAACCTGCATCAAAAACCACAAGTAACACATGCAGTTTTTGGTTCGGATCTGGTTCAGAAATCCACACAAAACACTGTGTTTTGAAATCTGAAAGTACCCTAACCCTAAGTTCACACCTGAGCGTTTTACAGCGCGTTCAAACGCGTTGTAAAACGCTCAACACGTGAAAACCAATGCTTCCCTATGGCCCTTGTTCACACTTGAGCGTTTTACAGCGCGTTTGAACGAGCTGTAAAACGTCCGACGCATAAACAAGTTCTTGAGCTTTTTTTGGGGCGTTTGTCGCGCATTTTGGCCATAGACTCATTGGACAACACTGCAGTCAATCACACAAACGCGCATAAAAACGCGCGACAAATAAGCGCGTAAAACGCGCGTCTCAGAAACGCTCAGGTGTGAACCCAGGGTAAGGGCACGGGCACACGGTCAGGTTTCCGGATGCAGTTTTGGAAGCCATAATTAGGAGTGGATCGTAAAAGGAGAGAGAGAGAAACTATAAAGAACGGGCACAACTTCTCTTTTTTTGAATTCACTCCTGGTTTTGGCTTCTAAATCTGCATCAGGAAAGCAAACCGTGTGGCCGTACCCTAACGGTGAAGGTATTCATAGTGATTAAACAGACTAGTTTGATCAAAAACATTATTTTAAATAAAGTAATACAATAAATAAATATTAAATAAATAAAATAAATAATAAAACATGAAAATAATACATGAAACAAATAATAAATAATTAAATAAACAGATAATGAGAACTGGTCATTCCTCCCCCCCCCCCCCCCCCCCACCCTAATAAGGCTGACAGTCCTGTTCCCTATTCTATTTCCCAATTCGCAACAGGAAGTTCCTCCAGCGCGGCCCCTTTTACGTCCTGTCATAGATAATGCCACATTTTGGGAAATCGCCAATCGATCTTTTCAAACAAGAAGAAGACCACCCATTATTCATAACTGGAAGTGGGAGATTCATCCAACTGGTTGGGAAATTTTGGGACTTTTAGCATCTGACAGATTTTTGATATTTTTATTCTTGTAGGATGATGGGGCAGGACAGTGGGGGTGAAGCGGCCAGATTACCTGTAGTAATAGACCCGGGCTACATACTGAGGTTGAGATACTGTTGCACCCCCACCAATAAAAACCACAATCCCCTCATTGCATTCTCTGCTTGTCAAGCCTTACCACGGCCTTCAGTGATGATGGCTCCGCAGATATCTTAATATACTGACGAGTGATAAGAGATGACTGACATTTGTTGTTTTTCCCTGTCATATCTATTGTGTTCTACAAAGCGCAATCCTCAGGTCGAGACTGACGGCTCAGCCTGGATTCCCCCCCCCCCCACACAGATAGGGTGCGGTTTGTATGTGCCGCTCCCAGGGTTCTCTACAAGTTCAGATTTATGTCACATTACACAATCCAGATACAAGAAGGTGACGCATTATATTAATGTAATAGCATCTAGTGGTAATTTTTTTTTAGAAATACATACGAAATATAACGATTACATGTTGTGATGCTTTAAATGTATAGAACAGAACAAACACAATAGAAAAATAGTAAAAAACACAAGAGGCAAAAAACAGCAATAAGATATTTACAGGCATGGGTTCTAGGATGAGCTGGCTATGTGGCGGTATTATGTATGCACTATGCCGTACTGTGTACTGTAAGGGATCGCTCTCTCTCAGGGGGTCTCAATCATAGATTTCTCGCAGACAACCGGATTAAAGTCCAAATGATGCTTTTGTTTCCTATCACTTTAGCACAATACAGCAACTAAAATACCTCCTGCCCGTCTAGGCACTACCTAATACTTAATCATTCCCTGACTCACCTCTAAAGAACACAGTTCACACACATGATCAGATGCGGCTTTCTCAGCCCAAACAGTCCAGCAGCCTCCAGGCGGTGACTATAACAACATCAGTAGCTTTGGGGGATTGTGGCCCAGAAGTCCACCTGACTCTGGCCGCGAGACCCTCTCTCCGCAGGTGTCGCTAGGTCCCCCAAACTCAGGCCTCCTCAGCCTTTCTCTCTCACTCTCAGCCTTTCCTTCCCCCTGACTAACACACAGAGGGTTGGTTTTATGCCTCCTTGATAAGAGCAGGCCTCACCTGTGATCACCTCAGGTGAGAGGGAATACCTGTGCCGGAAGGGTGTGGACTGGCAGATCCCACTACCAAACCTTTCTGCCAATCCAAGTAAAATCCAGCCCAGAAGAAAATGTATACAAAGCTGTCTCCGCAAACTATACTTTGCTGAGACCACTGCAGCTTTCCGGATTTTAGTTATCTCACCCAGCTGAGGTATCTTGGTGGGATACACACGCCTTCCTGCACTGTCCACATTACCACAGTACCCACAGTGTGGAACTACTACAGATGCGTCAATTTTGATGTAAATTTGTTTTCCCTTAGTCCTAACAGCAGCACAAGTGGGGTATTTGCCCCTGTGAAGCTGGTCAGGACAGGCGGAATTTTAATGAACAAAAATTTCTGCCTAAGTATCCTAATTAATAATTAGATAATTAAGCCCCTACCCCATATAACCCGGCCCCAACTGGACGGGGTTGCTTTATATCAAGTAAATGACAAAAAATCATACAAGGGGAGGGAAATTTGTGTGCTGCTGTTAGGACTAAGGGAAAACAAATTTACGTCAAAATTGACGCTTCCCTTACGTCCTAACCAGCAGCACAAGTGGGGAAGTAGCAAGAACCTCACCCAAATTGGGAGGGCTCCCTACTCCCCTCTCAGGAGAGGGCGGCACTTAAAACGGATTGTCCAAAGGCCATTCCCTCCGTCTGTCTAGATTCTAGACGGTAATGCGAAATGAAGGTGTTCAGAGAACTCCAAGAGGCGGCTGCACAAATCTGATCCAGGGGAATCAGTTTCTTCTCCGCATAAGAGGTGGATACAGCCCTGGTAGAATGGGCGGAGACGAAAGAAGGAGGCGTCAAATCTTGGGACAGAAAGGCCAGACGGATTGCCTCTTTAATCCATCTACTCAGAGTGGGTTTTGAGGCCTTCAGACCCCTGTTTTTCCCTGCATAGGTCAGAAGGAGGTTTTCCTGGGAGACTCCAGTAAGGAGTCTAGCCTGTCCTGGAGTCCACAGGACAATAAAAAAGCAACCCCGTCCAGTTGGGGCCGGGTTATATGGGGTAGGGGCTTAATTAGCTAATTATTAATTAGGATACTTAGGCAGAAATTTTTGTTCATTAAAATTCCGCCTGTCCTGACCAGCTTCACAGGGGCAAATACCCCACTTGTGCTGCTGGTTAGGACATAAGGGAAGTGCCCTTTCTTACCTTTCCTCTTGGTGCGACATTTCCCAAGATGTGCATATGTTGTGAGATGAAAGAAAACACAGTTTTGTGATACTCTGTCAGGAGATGTTTGTGATATACAGTATGTGTCCATATGTTGCCACCTGCTGGTTTTAATGGGAACTGCAGCCTGTTGAGGGATTTCCTAACATGTTGGGATAATGTATTACATTTGCATCATGAGAACTGGGGACCCTTACTCAAATGTGCATAAGGCTACATTCACACAAACGTATTTTGTTTCCGCGTCCGTTCCGTTTATTTTATTTTTCCAGATTGGATGAAAACCCATTCATTTCAATGGGTCCGCAAAAAATGCAGACAGCACACCGTTCCGTAGCGGTCCATTCCGTAGCCCTGCAAAAATAATAGAGCGTGTCCTTTTCTTGTCCGTTTTACGGACAAGGATAGGCATTGTTACAATGGATCAGCAAAAAAACTGATGCAATACGGATGCCAAAAGGACGACATCCTTTTTTTTTTGCGGATCAGTGTTTTGCGGACCTGAAAACACATACGGTCGTGTGAATGTAGCCTAAAGGGAAGGGTGGACTCATCTGCACTCCGTTCCCATAGCGCAGTACTAGATATGTGGAGTCAATTTTTGAAACTGAATTGAGTCGTGATTTAAAGTGGTTTTCCAAGACTTAAACTTTAAGGGCCGACCCTTCAGCAAAGTGCAGAGACATAACTGAAATACTAATGGGGCCCTTTATCAAACTGGTGTAGAGTAGAACTGGTTTAGTTGCCAATAGCAACCAATCAGATTTCACCTTTCATTTTCCAAAGGAGCTGTCAAAAGTTGGAATCTGATTGGCTGCTATGGGCGACTAAGCCAGTTCTACTCTACACCAGTTTGATAAATGACCCCATGGGGGGGGGGGGGACATTTATCAATAATGGCGTAAATTGCACCAAAAAATACTAACATTACAAATCAAAAGTGGTGATTTGGATCACCTGATATATCAAAAGGTGCGTGCAACTTATAAAATGTGACTTTTTTAAATCTGATTATTCGCCCATTTCTCTTGATTTGCGACATTCTAACGCCAATAGCCTAAAATGCTACTTTTTAAAACAGAAATGCGCCATTTCAGCCGACCCTCCCAGACCGCACTTGCAACTTTGAAACATATTTGCAACTTTTAAGGCATATTTGTGACATTTCCACTGGTAAATTGTGACCTTTGTCTCAGACTCCGGCTGCTTTTTTGCTCGTCCTGTTTTAATACTCACCCGTCACTTGTTCCCACGGCGAGTTGGTTTTCGTTTCAACAATGCAACTTTTTGAGAAAAAGTTGCATCTTTCTGAAATAAATGTGACTTTTTACACGAAACACCACCACTGACGCTGCCTTAATTGTCCGCAACAATTTGAGCCATTTCTGGCCATAAGAGGATGATAAATGAGGCGTAATATGCGCCAATTTGATAGCCCCGCCCACTTTAACACATAACTGGCGTTATGCATTCTTTACGGTGAAAATTATAGAGAAAATAGTTGATATATTTGGCGCAAATTCAAACACCATTCTTTTTGCCGCATTTTATCCCATAATTCTGCTGCACCGTGCTTAGCAAATGTCCCCCCTAAGTTTAGTTTATCTCGCTCTGGCTCCGTTCATCTGCGGCAGCGTTTGGTTGCAGAAAGATGACATCATCAACTACTCTGCATTTCTCCCTGATGACTTTACCTTCTCTACAATGACGGCCACGCCTTAAGCGTGAGGTACAAGCAAATTCACACCTGCAGGTACCAGAACATTACTCCACGGAAACGCTGCGCCACTCATGCGTGACCCTCACTGACTCATGGAGGCAAACAGGTTCTTCAGAACTTTCATCATATTCCACAGAATTTAAAGGGGGTGTCTAATTTTACATTCCCTGTTCATTAAAAGGGTCCCACAACAAAAAGTTGATGACAGCGCAGGAGAAATGAAGGCTTCCATGCTTCCCACTGAAAACACTAGGCCATCTTTAACGCTGGGTTCAGACCTGAGCGTTCTGAAAGGAGCGCTCTGTATGCGCGATTGTACCGGCGTTTGCAATCGCGCATACAGAGACAAGCGAACGCCCATTGTCGCGCGTTCCCGAAAGTCTATGTACGGGAACGCGCGACAAGACGCCCCAAAGAAGCTCATGTACTTCTTGGGGCGTCGGGCGTTTTACAGCGCGATCGTACACACTGTAAAACGCCCAGGTGAGAACCATTCCCATAGGGAAGCATTGGTTTCTCCTTGTTGAGCGTTTTACAGCGCATTCTGATTAGTGAGACCACCAGTGAGGAGAAAGAAGCTCTCACAGAGAAGCAGGAGATGGCCTCCAGTGTCATTATCCTGCTCCCCCAAGTGTCAGTGTCATTGTCCTGTACCCCAAGTGTCAGTGTCATCATCCTGTACCCCGAGTGTCAGTGTAATTATCCTGTACCCCAAGTGTCAGTGTCATTATCCTGTACCCCGAGTGTTAGTGTCATTATCCTGTACCCCGAGTGTCAGTGTCATTGTCCTGTACCTAGAGTTGAGCGAACACCTGGATGTTCGGGTTCGAGAAGTTCGGCCGAACATCCCGGAAATGTTCGGGTTCGGGATCCGAACCCGATCCGAACTTCGTCCCGAACCCGAACCCCATTGAAGTCAATGGGGACCCGAACTTTTCGGCACTAAAAAGGCTGTAAAACAGCCCAGGAAAGAGCTAGAGGGCTGCAAAAGGCAGCAACATGTAGGTAAATCCCCTGCAAACAAATGTGGATAGGGAAATGAATTAAAATAAAAATTAAATAAATAAAAATTAACCAAAATCAATTGGAGAGAGGTTCCATAGCAGAGAATCTGGCTTCCCGTCACCCACCACTGGAACAGTCCATTCTCAGATATTTAGGCCCCGGCACCCAGGCAGAGGAGAGAGGTCCCGTAACAGAGAATCTGTCTTCATGTCAGCAGAGAATTAGTCTGCATGTCATAGCAGAGAATGAGGCTTCACGTCAGCCACCACTGCAACAGTCCATTGGCATATATTTAGGCCCAGCACCCAGGCAGAGGAGGGAGGTCCCGTAACAGAGAATCTGTCTTCATGTCAGCAGAGAATTAGTCTGCATGTCATAGCAGAGAATGAGGCTTCACGTCAGCCACCACTGCAACAGTCCATTGGCATATATTTAGGCCCAGCACACACACAGGCAGAGGAGAGAGGTCCCGTAACAGAGAATCTGGCTTCATGTCAGCAGAGAATCAGTCTGCATGTCATAGCAGAGAATGAGGCTTCACGTCAGCCACCACTGCAACAGTCCATTGGCATATATTTAGGCCCAGCACACACACAGGCAGAGGAGAGAGGTCCCGTAACAGACAATCTGGCTTCATGTCAGCAGAGAATCAGTCTGCATGTCATAGCAGAGAATGAGGCTTCACGTCAGCCACCACTGCAACAGTCCATTGGCATATATTTAGGCCCAGCACCCAGGCAGAGGAGGGAGGTCCCGTAACAGAGAATCTGTCTTCATGTCAGCAGAGAATTAGTCTGCATGTCATAGCAGAGAATGAGGCTTCACGTCAGCCACCACTGCAACAGTCCATTGGCATATATTTAGGCCCAGCACACACACAGGCAGAGGAGAGAGGTCCCGTAACAGAGAATCTGGCTTCATGTCAGCAGAGAATCAGTCTGCATGTCATAGCAGAGAATGAGGCTTCACGTCAGCCACCACTGCAACAGTCCATTGGCATATATTTAGGCCCAGCACACACACAGGCAGAGGAGAGAGGTCCCGTAACAGAGAATCTGGCTTCATGTCAGCAGAGAATCAGTCTGCATGTCATAGCAGAGAATGAGGCTTCACGTCAGCCACCACTGCAACAGTCCATTGGCATATATTTAGGCCCAGCACCCAGGCAGAGGAGGGAGGTCCCGTAACAGAGAATCTGTCTTCATGTCAGCAGAGAATTAGTCTGCATGTCATAGCAGAGAATGAGGCTTCACGTCAGCCACCACTGCAACAGTCCATTGGCATATATTTAGGCCCAGCACCCAGGCAGAGGAGGGAGGTCCCGTAACAGAGAATCTGTCTTCATGTCAGCAGAGAATTAGTCTGCATGTCATAGCAGAGAATGAGGCTTCACGTCAGCCACCACTGGAACAGTCCATTCTCAGATATTTAGGCCCCGGCACCCAGGCAGAGGAGAGAGGTCCCGTAACAGAGAATCTGTCTTCATGTCAGCAGAGAATTAGTCTGCATGTCATAGCAGAGAATGAGGCTTCACGTCAGCCACCACTGCAACAGTCCATTGGCATATATTTAGGCCCAGCACCCAGGCAGAGGAGAGAGGTCCCGTAACAGACAATCTGGCTTCATGTCAGCAGAGAATCAGTCTTCATATCATAGCAGAGAATCAGGCTTCACGTCACCCACCACTGTAAGAGTCAATTTTCATAAATTTAGGCCCAGAACCCAGGCAGAGGAGAAAGGTCCCGTAACAGACAATCTGGCTTCATGTCAGCAGAGAATCAGTCTTCATATCATAGCAGAGAATCAGGCTTCACGTCACCCACCACTGTAAGAGTCAATTTTCATAAATTTAGGCCCAGAACCCAGGCAGAGGAGAAAGGTCCCGTAACAGACAATCTGGCTTCATGTCAGCAGAGAATCAGTCTTCATATCATAGCAGAGAATCAGGCTTCACGTCACCCACCACTGTAAGAGTCAATTTTCATAAATTTAGGCCCAGAACCCAGGCAGAGGAGAAAGGTCCCGTAACAGACAATCTGGCTTCATGTCAGCAGAGAATCAGTCTTCATATCATAGCAGAGAATCAGGCTTCACGTCACCCACCACTGTAAGAGTCAATTTTCATAAATTTAGGCCCAGAACCCAGGCAGAGGAGAAAGGTCCCGTAACAGACAATCTGGCTTCATGTCAGCAGAGAATCAGTCTTCATATCATAGCAGAGAATCAGGCTTCACGTCACCCACCACTGTAAGAGTCAATTTTCATAAATTTAGGCCCAGAACCCAGGCAGAGGAGAAAGGTCCCGTAACAGACAATCTGGCTTCATGTCAGCAGAGAATCAGTCTTCATATCATAGCAGAGAATCAGGCTTCACGTCACCCACCACTGTAAGAGTCAATTTTCATAAATTTAGGCCCAGAACCCAGGCAGAGGAGAAAGGTCCCGTAACAGACAATCTGGCTTCATGTCAGCAGAGAATCAGTCTTCATATCATAGCAGAGAATCAGGCTTCACGTCACCCACCACTGTAAGAGTCAATTTTCATAAATTTAGGCCCAGAACCCAGGTAGAGGAGAAAGGTCCCGTAACAGACAATCTGGCTTCATGACAGCAGAGAATCAGTCTGCATGTCATAGCAGAGAATCAGGCTTCACGTCAGCCACCACTGCAACAGTCCATTGTCATAAATTTAGGCCCAGCACCCAGGCAGAGGAGAGAGGTCCCGTAACAGACAATCTGGCTTCATGTCAGCAGAGAATCAGTCTTCATATCATAGCAGAGAATCAGGCTTCACGTCACCCACCACTGTAAGAGTCAATTTTCATAAATTTAGGCCCAGAACCCAGGCAGAGGAGAAAGGTCCCGTAACAGACAATCTGGCTTCATGTCAGCAGAGAATTAGTCTGCATGTCATAGCAGAGAATCAGGCTTCATGTCAGCCACCACTGCAACAGTCCATTGGCATATATTTAGGCCTAGCACACAGGCAGAGGAGAGGTTCATTCAACTTTGGGTAGCATCGCAATATAATGGTAAAATGAAAATAAAAATAGGATTGAATGAGGAAGTGCCCTGGAGTCCAATAATATATGGTTATGGGGAGGTAGTTAATGTCTAATCTGGACAAGGGACGGACAGGTCCTGTGGGATCCATGCCTGGTTCATTTTTATGAACGTCAGCTTGTCCACATTGGCTGTAGACAGGCGGCTGCGTTTGTCTGTAATGACGCCCCCTGCCGTGCTGAATACACGTTCAGACAAAACGCTGGCTGCCGGGCAGGCCAGCACCTCCAAGGCATAAAAGGCTAGCTCTGGCCACGTGGACAATTTAGAGACCCAGAAGTTGAATGGGGCCGAACCATCAGTCAGTACGTGGAGGGGTGTGCACACGTACTGTTCCACCATGTTAGTAAAATGTTGCCTCCTGCTAACACGTTGCGTATCAGGTGGTGGTGCAGTTAGCTGTGGCGTGTTGACAAAAGTTTTCCACATCTCTGCCATGCTAACCCTGCCCTCAGAGGAGCTGGCCGTGACACAGCTGCCTTGGCGACCTCTTGCTCCTCCTCTGCCTTGGCCTTGGGCTTCCACTTGTTCCCCTGTGACATTTGGGAATGCTCTCAGTAGCGCGTCTACCAACGTGCGCTTGTACTCGCGCATCTTCCTATCACGCTCCAGTGCAGGAAGTAAGGTGGGCACATTGTCTTTGTAGCGTGGATCCAGCAGGGTGGCAACCCAGTAGTCCGCACAGGTTAAAATGTGGGCAACTCTGCTGTCGTTGCGCAGGCACTGCAGCATGTAGTCGCTCATGTGTGCCAGGCTGCCCAGGGGTAAGGACAAGCTGTCCTCTGTGGGAGGCGTATCGTCATCGTCCTGCCTTTCCCCCCAGCCACGCACCAGTGATGGACCCGAGCTGCGTTGGGTGCCACCCCGCTGTGACCATGCTTCATCCTCATCCTCCTCCACCTCCTCCTCATCCTCGTCCTCCTCGTCCTCCAGTAGTGGGCCCTGGCTGGCCACATTTGTACCTGGCCTCTGCTGTTGCAAAAAACCTCCCTCTGAGTCACTTCGAAGAGACTGGCCTGAAAGTGCTAAAAATGACCCCTCTTCCTCATCCTCCTCCTCCTCCTCCTGGGCCACCTCCTGTTCCATCATCGCCCTAAGTGTTTTCTCAAGGAGACATAGAAGTGGTATTGTAACGCTGATAACGGTGTCATCGCCACTGGCCATGTTGGTGGAGTACTCGAAACAGCGCAACAGGGCACACAGGTCTCGCATGGAGGCCCAGTCATTGGTGGTGAAGTGGTGCTGTTCTGTAGTGCGACTGACCCGTGCGTGCTGCAGCTGAAACTCCACTATGGCCTGCTGCTGCTCGCACAGTCTGTCCAGCATGTGCAAGGTGGAGTTCCACCTGGTGGGCACGTCGCATATGAGGCGGTGAGCGGGAAGGCCGAAGTTACGCTGTAGCGCAGACAGGCGAGCAGCAGCAGGATGTGAACGCCGGAAGCGCGAACAGACGGCCCGCACTTTATGCAGCAGCTCTGACATGTCGGGGTAGTTGTGAATGAACTTCTGCACCACCAAATTCAGCACATGCGCCAAGCAAGGGATGTGCGTCAAATTGGCTAGTCCCAGAGCTGCAACGAGATTTCGCCCATTATCACACACCACCAGGCCGGGCTTGAGGCTCACCGGCAGCAACCACTCGTCGGTCTGTTGTTCTATACCCCGCCACAACTCCTGTGCGGTGTGGGGCCTGTCCCCCAAACATATGAGTTTCAGAATGGCCTGCTGACGTTTACCCCGGGCTGTGCTGAAGTTGGTGGTGAAGGTGTGTGGCTGACTGGATGAGCAGGTGGAAGAAGAGGAGGAGGAAGCCGAGAAGGAGGAGGTGGCAACAGGAGGCAAAGAATGTTGCCCTGCGATCCTTGGCGGCGGAAGGACGTGCGCCAAACAGCTCTCCGCCTGGGGCCCAGCTGCCACTACATTTACCCAGTGTGCAGTTAGGGAGATATAGCGTCCCTGGCCGTGCTTACTGGTCCACGTATCTGTGGTTAGGTGGACCTTGCTACAGATGGCGTTGCGCAGTGCACACTTGATTTTATCGGATACTTGGTTGTGCAGGGAAGGCACGGCTCTCTTGGAGAAGTAGTGCCGGCTGGGAACAACATACTGTGGGACAGCAAGCGACATGAGCTGTTTGAAGCTGTCTGTGTCCACCAGCCTAAATGACAGCATTTCATAGGCCAGTAGTTTAGAAATGCTGGCATTCAGGGCCAGGGATCGAGGGTGGCTAGGTGGGAATTTACGCTTTCTATCAAATGTTTGTGAGATGGAGAGCTGAACGCTGGCGTGTGACATGGTTGAGACGCTTGGTGACGGAGGTGGTGGTGGTGGTGTTGGTGGTACATCCCCTGTTTGCTGGGCGGCAGGTGCCAACGTTCCTCCAGAGGCGGAGGAAGAGGCCGAGGCGGCAGCAGCAGAATAGGCCGAGGCGGCAGCAGCAGAAGAGGTAGCAGGGGGAGCCTGAGTGACTTCCTTGGTTTTAAGGTGTTTACTCCACTGCAGTTCATGCTTTGCATGCAGGTGCCTGGTCATGCAGGTTGTGCTCAGGTTCAGAACGTTAATGCCTCGCTTCAGGCTCTGATGGCACAGCGTGCAAACCACTCGGGTCTTGTCGTCAGCACATTGTTTGAAGAAGTGCCATGCCAGGGAACTCCTTGAAGCTGCCTTTGGGGTGCTCGGTCCCAGATGGCGGCGGTCAGTAGCAGGCGGAGTCTCTTGGCGGCGGGTGTTCTGCTTTTGCCCACTGCTCCCTCTTTTGCTACGCTGTTGGCTCGGTCTCACCACTGCCTCTTCCTCCGAACTGTGAAAGTCAGTGGCACGACCTTCATTCCATGTGGGGTCTAGGACCTCATCGTCCCCTGCATCGTCTTCCACCCAGTCTTGATCCCTGACCTCCTGTTCAGTCTGCACACTGCAGAAAGACGCAGCAGTTGGCACCTGTGTTTCGTCATCATCAGAGACATGCTGAGGTGGTATTCCCATGTCCTCATCATCAGGAAACATAAGTGGTTGTGCGTCAGTGCATTCTATGTCTTTCACCGCTGGGGAAGGGCTAGGTGGATGCCCTTGGGAAACCCTGCCAGCGGAGTCTTCAAACAGCATAAGAGACTGCTGCATAACTTGAGGCTGAGACAGTTTCCCTGGTATGCATGGGGGTGATGTGACAGACTGATGGGGTTGGTTTTCAGGCGCCATCTGTGCGCTTTCTGCAGAAGACTGGGTGGGAGATAATGTGAACGTGCTGGATCCACTGTCGGCCACCCAATTGACTAATGCCTGTACCTGCTCAGGCCT